>NC_056730.1:625158113-625278113 GCF_019279795.1 Protopterus annectens
TAAGTTCATAGCTGTGTACCAAGCTAATGGCCCTGGAGTCTTTGCAAGCCTAGCCGATAGGATTCCCTGGCATCATGCCACCCACCTTAGTTCCCAGTGCCTCTGTCGACTAGAGCCACTGGAGCGATCCCCGGGGTGAATTTTCTATTTCCCATCCACTCATCAAGATTTCTCTTGAAGAGGGCCAGTGAGGTGCACTGCTTGACATGTATGGGAAGTCTATTCCATAGCATGGGCAGTCTCTGGGTTATGAATCTGTCCCTCCAGCACGTTCTGTTGATTGTGGTAATGAGGTTGAGGTCTCTGGAGCACGTGGTGCAGAAGGATTGGGATTTCTTTAGATGTAGCATTTCTAACAGAGCTGGGTCAGACATGACTTTGTAAGTCAAGCAGAGATTGCCTCTAAGTAGGTGATATGAGACAGAAAATAGTTGGAGTTTTTTTGAGTCTGTCCATATAGGACAAGTGTTTAAGGCCTACAATCCTCTTGTGAGGTACTTTTGCAGCCTCTCCATTTGTTGCAGGTGTCTAGTGAGGTACAAGACAAATGAGCCATTGTACTCAATGACTGGCCTAATGAGGGAAGAGTAGAAGGAGACAGTGACCTCGTTCTTCCTAGATGCAAAACCCTTAGTAATGACATGTGCCACATAGAAGGACTTTCTCACCACAGTGGCAATGCTGTGGTCAAAGGAGAGGTTGCTGTCAAGCTGTCTTCCCAGATCTCTTATAACGCCTTCTGTGTTTAGTGGACTACCATTCATATGGTAATTTATTGGAACTGGGTTCTTCCCAAAGGGGATGACAACACATTTTTTGGCATTGAGCTTAAGGCCATGGTTCTGACACTAGTCGTTGGTCTCAGTGAGGTCTTTCTGTAAAATGTCAACATCACTTGGGGAGTTAATAAATGGCTCCCAACTTGCAATCATCTGCGAACTTTGTCAGCCAGAGTCCCTTCATGTTGGCCTGGACTTCAGAGAAGTAGATACCAAACAGAAGAGGACCCAGGACCAATCCCTGATGGACTCCACTCATGACTGGTCAGCAATTTGACTTGAAGGTAGCTATTTTCACACTGTGGGTTCCATCTGTGAGCCAGTTTGCAACCCACCTAGTGATATAGGGGTTGATGCCTAGCTTAGTGAGTTTTCCTATGATTCTGAGTATGGAATGGTATCAAAGGCTTTGGCCAGATCAAGGTAGGCTGTATGAACCACCTTGCCTTCATCCACAGCTCTGGTGGCTGACTCAAAGAAGTCAACCAAGTTGAGCAGGCATGATCTACCCATCACAAAACCAAACTGTGTGGGATCCAGAGTTTGGAGATTCCCTATATGCTTGTTTATTAGGTCTACAATGATGCATTCCATAACTTTGCATATCAGACTTGTCAGGCTAATGGGGCAATAGTTTCCAGGGTCTGTAGTCACTCCTCCTTTGTGGAGAGGGATTTCTATAGCAGCGCACCATTCAGTAGGGACAAAGCCTGAGGTGAGGCTGTGATTGAACAGGGCACACAGGTGAGGTGCCATTTCACTCTGTAGTTCATGTAGAACACAGACTGGGATATTGTCAGATCCCATAGAAGCTGTATTCTTGGCTTTGGAGAGTCTTGTTTTAACCTGTGCAGCAGTGATACTGTGTGCCTGGCAATCTACTGGTATTGTGATTGGTCCTTTGGGGGGGTAAAGTTGGCACTGAATCTGTTGGCCAGTATATTGGCAATATCTGTTGGCTCAGTATAGGAGGTACCATTGTGCAGTAGCTCAGAGCAAATGTGGGTATTGCCATGGAGATTCTTTACATAACTATAAAAGGCCTTGTGGTTGTCTTTACTATCTGCTGCAATTCTGTTTTCATATCTAGCTTTAGAGGATTTGATGAGGGATCTCAACTTTATGTTTTGGCTGATAAGGGAGTTTTTCCAGTCTTGGGACTTCACCTTATTCCACATCAGTTTCCTCCTTCTATTATAGAGTTTGTTTATGGAAGGGGCCCACTAGATTGGCTTCCCTTTTTTTGGAGGAGAGCATCTTGGTTCTATTGGGTATGGCGAGATCCATGCATTTGTGTACTTGTTCATACAGTGCATTGGTGTATGATTCGGCCATCATGCAGCTATTCCCCATTTGCATGGGTGCCGTGAAGTTAGCCACCTCTGTTTTTAGGATCCCAAAGTTAGCTTTGGAGAGGTTTTTCATGGTGGTTACCTTTATGAGGGGGGGGGGGTGTGATCGGATCTAATCAGGGAGGAGTTAACTATTGGTGTAGAGCAACAGTCGCCCATGTTAGTAATGACCAGGTTAAGGATGTTGCTATCTCTAGTGGGGGTAAGAATGAGCTGGTCCAGGGCATTGGAATTAATGAATTCCAGGAAACGTTTGGCAAGTGTATTGGTACATGAGTAGTTTTCCCATTTAATGGCGGGGTAGTTGAAGTCACAGAGGAATAAGGAGGTCAAGGAACAATTTCTAGATTTCCAAACAAATTTTCCAAAAGCTACATATAAGTTGGTTGGATTAATAGATAAAGTTCAGAAAAAGAACTTTTGAGTGACTGTGTCCTAGAAAGAGAAGAACGACTATACTGTGTTGCATAAATGAAGAAGCAATGTGTGGTGTTGACTGCTTTTCAATGAGAAGCATTAATGTTGAGGAAATGTGTTGACTTAGCTGCTGAGTAACCTAGAATAATTGTGGCTCCGTTAGAAAACTCATTTCATAAAGAAAGCATTATCTCTGCTTTGGAGATCAGGCAAAATATGAGTGATAGATGGTAGAGAGGTATTCTTCAACCATGAATTTTCAGGACAAATGATCCACTATGTCATTCAATTTTTGACCATCTAAAGGGATGTCATAAAAAATATAAACACTGAAAGTAATGTATCCTAGTCTTCTCAAGGCTTTTTTTTCTTGATGAGGTGAGACTGTTTGCAGGTATGATGAAAGTGCTGGATGGAGCTCAACATTTTAAAGTTGAAAATGTAGTGGATGCAACTAGTCACACTCATTTAATATGAAAAACTTCAGACTTTAATGTAAGACAATTAATGGGTTGTCCTCTTTCAGTATTGGGGTAATTGTCAAGAATATGTTTTTTTTCTTTAAATGGGGACAGATACAATAGCAACTTTCCTTGGTAGCCATGAAGATGAACTGATGATTGTCATTTTCTTGGACTGTGTCTTTAATTCTGAATACTGAATTGTGGTTTCATTAAATGTCTTGTTTTAAGTCATTTGAGTGTAAGTTACAATTTGCTTTATATGATCTGAGTATTGGGCATCAGATAATAGCTGCAAACATATTCCATGTTTTGGAATTTACATATGAAAGTTTATTATATTCAGTTGAATATTATATACTTGTTGGGTATTTTGTACATTTATAATGCTTATTTCATGTTTATATGCAGGGTGAGCTCCTGCTTGCCACCAAAAGTAGGACAATATTCAACAGCAAAACAGTTAACTCCTTTCACTAAGTGATCGTGAATTTTCAAAATTTTGACATTGTAGACTTTTGAATCTGTGGCAAGCTACTAAATCTCTTATGATCACCACACATAACTGCAATTGCAAAAGAGCAATAGCACTTGCGTGCAAGCAGCATTTACAAGTGAAAAATAACTACAAAAATATGTTTTACATCATCGGTATGGAAGTGCTGTACTCCACACACTTGCGAAAGATGGAACGACAGATAGATAGATAGATAGATAGATAGATAGATAGATAGATAGGTAGATACTGCATCTTCCATCTTCCATATTCCAGGACAAAACCCAGTCATCAGACACCAGTGATTGGTCATAGGAGTAATAATTACTTGCATCCTGTGAACAAGCCTTGCACCCAGTATTTTATATATTTTGTACTAGCAACAGTAGTACCAAATGTAATGCTGTTACTATCTCATTATGAATTTTTGTATGGCTGGTGTGTTGATTATGAGTGTACCAGAAAGTATATGAATTACATTTATGCATGGTGTAGTATTACAGTAAATGCAAGAAAGTCATTTACTAAGGAAGTTCTTTTTCTCTAGGGTTCCCAAATGTTCTAATGCTTGTTGTTTTGTTGCAGATAATGACTGTGTAATTACAACCATTTATAAACCTCTGTGGTGGATGGTTAATGCAAGGAAATGTTCTTACTTTTGGGTCAACAGTGCCCTTTATTGTCCTAGCTTTATGACTGGTAGCTGGAGAAGAGAACATCTAAATTAAAGGTTGATCTACTAGATAATAAAGTTTTTTGTGATGAAAAAAATGGGGCCTTCCAGAGTAAAAGTAAGTATGCTGTCTATTAGACTACTGTACATTTAATTACCAATGTCAGTATAATTTGGCCAACTAAATGTAGGCATACCTAGCTACTTTCCGGATTTTGTAAGGATTACCCCTATTACGTAAGTTAATAGTTCCAGCATTTCAAAAGTGCCTGCAGTTTGGGGTCTTTCTTTAATTATTTTTTGCTTTATCCCTAACACTGAAGGCAAATGTTGTAAGCTATGGCTGCAGGAAATATGAGGTCTTCAAATCTGTTCAGTCGGGGGACACACATAGATGATTTAATGGTATGTTTGATTGACCAAATATGCATAAATACCTTTTATTTTAAATAATGCACTCTTAATGGTAAATATACTGGCAAGGCTCTTATAAGAAATGTGAACTTCAAAAATTGATTGAGTCTTCAGTGCTAACTGACAATTGTAAACATATCTTAATGAACTTTAGTTTTAATTGACTGAAGGTGCCATTCTGTGTACAGAAAGAGTCATGGCAGATCCCAGTTATGTGGACTTGCAAAGCAATTCATGTTAGAGTAGTTTTGCCATTAAAAATTAACACAGAAGATCATTTAGTAGTGAACTGTTGTGAGATTTTAACACACTTGAGAGGCTCCCATAAAATAGTGTGATGTAAGAGTTTAGTGCTAGATTTTTTTCTCCACCAGGCAAGATTTGACGAATACTTATTAGACATGGCTGAAATGTAAAATTTAGCCTAAAGATTACAGTAGACAACATCCAACTAAAAGAGCACTTCTGCAGAAACTGATTTAACCATGTGTCCAATCCTGTCCTGTCCAATTGCCTATACATCTGGTGATATATAACCTTCAATTGCAAATCAGTTCTCTCTAAAAATGCCCTATCAGGAACAAATCCATAAAACATACACATTAATATTGGACCACACTCATTAGGCATAAGCTACAACAAAACATTTCACAAATGACATGTTATAAACTACAATGCCACAAACAAATTTTCCCAACAATGACAGTCAGAAAGTACCGTACGTTGCTTCAGAATATAACAGTTTAAAATTATACCCTAAATAAATAAACCTTGTTGTACCTGCAATATGGCGAGCTTAGCTGGACTGTACTTCTTTGACTTTAGAGGTATCTCTCCACTGCTGTCTATTCAGACCATGACTGTGGCAGTATCGACAGTCTCACAAACTGAATAGCACACAGAACCATTCTGACAAAATAAATAGAAGGATCCAGAAGCAATGCAGGTTAATTCTGCAAATGTCAGAAAAAAGAAAAGGAATTGTTACTGCAGGACACTCTATTTTTGTTTGACGGGATCAAAGAAAGCTTAAGTCTGGGGGTGGAGTGGTGGCTTGGATTGCAAGATTCTGATTGTCTGCCAGAACTTGTTTCATCTTTCTGAGAATTCAAGTTGCAGAATGGCAGTGGTGATGGAAAGGAGTTTAGTGTATACAGGTACATGACTTTGGTTTTGTTGTTAAATAGGTCCATGCAATTAATTCACAAATAGCAACTCTAAACAGCACTGCAGTTGCCGGATCTCACAGCATTGCATTTGGGAGCTAGGTAGTTGCTTCATTTTTTGTTACTGGGAGTTAATGTACTAGAATTCACCATGAATTATAATTAAGCACTTCAGTTTTTATTAAATTAACTAGCAGACTGTTCCACATCCCCCTTGAAAACAGGATGGTCTACATGTTGTCTTGTTAGTTGTTATGGCTGTTAGAGAATCAATTATTTAAATATTAATTTGCTCTGAGATCTTGTGAAAGAAGGTGCTGTCTGTGGTAGTTTTGCTGTACTTGTGATGTGTCTAACATGAGGAACAGAAGAATTTATGGGCATTTTATAAGAAGACAGCCTGCGAGTACGATGTATGCTCATATAGACTCTGCTTGCTGTGATCGCAAGAAGATACAGGGCACACAGCAAGCCAATTTTCTGTAAAAATTAATAAAACAACACCCAACACCAGTGACTGTTAAAAACTGGGGATAGTCAACAAGTCATGCAACTTTTTTATTAAATAAAATAAAATAAAAGCCCAAATGCTTTTGTTCAGTATGCACATCGGACTTCTTCAAGAGTGACAAACAGTCAGTCCTTACAGTTTAAATAATACACCAAAAAGTTGATCACATAACAAAAGAAACCAATATTAAAAAGGCTTATTTAAAGCATCATCTCATATTAAATAGAAATAACACTCCACTATAATAAAATAATTAAAGTTAGATAGCCAAGTATAGAAAATATAAAATCACAAAATATAAAAAGTAGAATATATATATATATATATATATATATATATATATATATATATATATATATATATATATATATAAGATATATATATATATATATATATATATATATATATATATTTAAAATAATCAGTATGGTCTCCTACCTAAGGCTCTTTTAATTAAAACACAAACAAAAAACACAAACATTAAGACCATGGCACTTAAAAGCATTGAAAAGCA
Source organism: Protopterus annectens (assembly GCF_019279795.1). Classification (NCBI taxonomy): domain Eukaryota; kingdom Metazoa; phylum Chordata; order Ceratodontiformes; family Protopteridae; genus Protopterus; species Protopterus annectens. The sequence goes on from NC_056730.1 coordinate 625,164,897, forward strand.
ATTGCCAGTACAATTCCTTTACTTCTAAATGCCATGCTTCATCCCTACTATTATGTAAAACCTTTTCCAAAATAATAAATTTAAAATTATGTCCATGGTTACCTATAATATGTTTTGCAAGTTTCATTTGTACACGTACGCCTTTTTATATCATACTCATGCTCGTAAATTCCTTGTTTTAAATTGTGCTCAGTTTTTCCAATATAAAAAGTTTTACATGCCTGGCATAAAGCCAGGTATATCACACCTTATGACAAACAGTTAAAATTATTTTCTATGTAGTACCTTCTGTCATTTAGCACATATTCTTGCCCTACTTGAATAAATTTACAATAATTAAAAGTACCACACTTACTCATGCTTTTAAGAGTTTCCCTATCAACAGGATGAGGTCTCTCAAACACATTTTTTAAACACATTCCCTTCTGATACAGAACCCATTGGAGGTTGTAATACAAAGAAAAAATGGGCATTTTCCCTAAATTGTCATATGATTCCTGTAAAATAAATATAATTCAGACTACAAGTAACAACAGTGCTAGCATTTTGGTAATTCTCTTTTGCCACTTTTAAAATGCAAAGTTAACTGTTCATAAAATGGTGTGATAGACCTGACTTTATGTGAAGTGAGTGTGAAGCAGTCATGAATAGTGATGCTTCCTCCTGAGTGTACATGGGGTAGGTGAAAAATACAATATTTTATCCAAGCAGAAAAGAGTATATATTTAGTATCCTATTCAAGTATTAGCTTTGTAACAAACAGTTCAGAATTGTGTCCAGATTATGGAAATTTGTTGAGAGCTATTGTTTATATAAAGCACCCCTGTTTAAATGATGCCTTATTAAATTGTTGAATGTAATAACAGAATGGTAAAGCTATGCTAAAATTATTATGAATGTACAGCAAGTCACTTTATGGCAAATATTTGCATATGTGTATATGTGAAGATTGGGGAAAGATGGGCAAAGGCCTAGTCAAACTGAATTTGATACATAAGTCTATCATTTGTATAAATAAATGTAAAATACAGGCTTGTGTTCTTAAATGAAAGAAAACACTATAAAATGTGAACTTCAAGATTGTTGCAACATTGCCATCTGCTGTAAGGAAAACTAAGCCAATCATTTCAAATGTTATTTGAAATTAAAATTATCTAAATAGTGGTGCCAAAGTGGCTGGCTGAACACATTCTTTCTATTGTCTTAACCTGAGGAATAATTGCTAGAGTGTACATGTGAAATGTCTTTTATTGTTGTAGTTTCCTGAGCAGGTGTTAGATTGCTAAATTATGCAGTTTGTGGCCTGGGAACTCCAGACTAAATGTCAAAATGATGTAATGTGTAGGCTGGGAAAACCTAAGTGTCAAAAGGATGTAATTTGGGAGGGCCTAGCAAAGATGTTTGTTAGTGAGTTTAAAAATTATTGTTCAGAGAGAGACTGTGAGCATTTTGATCTTGATATCCCACTTATCAGAATTCTGCCTGTCATGTAAGTAGTGTCTTAGAAGTATGTTTTCTTGTAATAATAGCTAGAAACTTAGAAGAAAGTAAGACAAGTGTTTTTCTGTTACATCAGAACTTTCCTACTGTATTGTTTTAAGTTTCTGTGTGATCTCTGAACTCTTAGATATCACTGTAGTATAGTAGTATTGTCTTGTGTTTTAATTATTCATTATAAAATATTTAAAAAACTTTTATCTGTGGCTGGTTTTTGTAGAGATAGGTAAGCTCTAGAGTACATTGCATATTTATAGAGTTTATTGTAATAAGCCACTCTAATAAGCCTTAGACTGAATAGTCACTACCAATTGGATAATAATATTGCACAGTAATAATTGGACACCCTTTTAAGGGCCGTTGGGTAGCTGATAAGTATTAGCTGGTGGTGGCAGAAATGACTACCGTATAGTCTGGGTAAAGGGGCACAGCTGGAGAATCTGTGACAGCCTTTCCCAGGAGTGTCTATGAAGTTGTATAAATATTTATCTCAAAGTGTGTGCGGTATGTCAGCTACCTGGACAAGGACATGAAGCACTGGGTGGACAGAGAGGGTATTGGACATTAGCTTGCCAGGTAGGCTGAGATTTGGACCCTATAGCTGTGCCAGTGGGGAGTCTTATTGGGGACATGGAGAGCAAAGGAGCAACCAGCCCCAGACTGATTGTGATCTCAGTGTGCACTTAAGGGAAATTGTACTTTACTGTGGGTATTTGTTATCCTTTCCTCTTATATGAAATGACCTCCCTGGTGTTAGTGGTGAGGATTGAGGCTCCTGGATTGCTGGACCAGGACACAGTCATCACATTTCTGGTTGGCAGTGGTTGGGATAAGATATCCTCACATTTGTGGTTCACAGTGATTGGGATAAGATATCCTCACCTGTGGTTTGCAGTGGTGTTGGTAGAGTGAATCCTGTAGCTTACGTGTAGTGATCTCTAAATGTGTTCTGTACTCTAAATCAGCCATGCAGTGTATACTCAGAGTTCAGATCAGACCTGATTTATTTCTTTTGTTAGCTTAGTTAGTTAGGGTGAGCAGGCAGCATGTCAGCAAAGGAGTATGGAAAGCTGACAAGGAGCCAGCTGGTGGAGATGTGCCAGGCTAGGGGACTGCTGCATGGAAACCTGGCTAAGGCAGACCTGATTGCAGCCTTGGTTACAGCTACATCAGAAAACAGCATCTAGGAAGACAATCAGTCTGGCAGTGAAGATACAATATCCGCTGAGAATGGGCAGCTCAACCTTTCTGTGAAGGACAATCAGACTGGCAGTGTAGATACAGTATCCTTCGAAAATGGAAAATGAACAGCTCAACCTTTCTGCAGTGGACTTAAAAATCCAGCTGGAGCTAAAGAGACTTGAGTTGGAGGCCAGGCGTTTGGAGATAGAAGCCGAAGTAAAGGAGCATCAGAGGAAGCATGAGAGGGAAATGCTGACTCTTCACCAGAGTCATGGAGGTAATGAGGAAGGGAGTAACTGGACCGCAGAAGCACAACAGGTCAGTAAATTTCTTCCGCAATTTAAAGAGGGTGATAATTTTGATAGTTTCATTCACATGTTTGAAAGGGTATGCAAACAGTATAGTGTTGACTAAAGGCTCTGGGTACGGTTCCTGACCCCCTTACTCCATGGGAAAGATGTAACTTGTATATCACAAATGCCTGACTTTGTATGTTTTGATTATACTGCTGTAAAAAATGTCTGTTAGAATGTTTTAAGCTAACACCTGAAATGTACAGGAAAAAGTTTTGAGAGCATAGATGCAAGGCAGATGAAAATGTATGTGAATATTTTGCTGAACTGAGCACTTATTTTCATAGCTGGGTGAGTGGATGTCAGGTCACCACTTCTGAAGGGCTGGCAGACCTCTTGGTGAGGGAACAAGCCCTTACAAATTGCCTGAGGACATGAGGATCTAGTTATCTGATCGACAGTGTTCTACTTCAGATGAGTTGGGGAAGAAGGGAGACCTGTACTTAGCCAGCAGGGCAACCCTGCACTGGAAGGGGACCCCCAGTACTGCTCATAGGTCTAAAGGAACCCATTGTGGGCAGCACAGACTGCCCCAACAGAATCTGCCAGTAGCAAGGGAAGCCACTAGATCAGGTACATGTCCAGGAGCTAGGGTGAAATGTTTTGAATGCAACCAGTGGGGCCATGTGGCATACAGGTGTCCTTGGAGGCAAGGTGGGGAACCAAAGGTGAAGGAGCCAGTAAGTGGGAAAGACAAAATGCCAACAGCAGGTTGTCTTCAGACAACAGTGGTATGGAACTACCATCCTGCAGATGTCCTGAGGGGGAAGGATTTGGATGAGGCAGTACCATGTACTTATGCAGTTATACACAGTGAGGATAGGAGACAAGCATGTGGGTCTGGTAGCCTGGGGAGACCCAGACAGACTGCATACTTTCTGCCAGGACTGCTGAGGTGGTTACTTCAGGGAGGGAGCTACTTTGTAGCAGTGAGACTGAATGGGAGCCACAGATCCTTGTGGGTACTGATGGTCCCTTGGACAGAGTGACTGCAAAGGTAGAGGTGAGTAGTAGTACCCAGGCTGACAGTGAGGCACCACTGTCAGAGGATGCCAGACTTCCAGTGGAAGGGGAGCTGGGAAGGGTTAAAAGGAGAGAGTTGAGACAGGCTCTGCTCTCAGACCCTACATTGCAAGGCCTAAGGCAGGTAGCTAGGGAGGCACCTGATTCTCAGGGGAAGGGGGGATCTGTATACTGGGAAAAAGGGTTACTATACAGAGAGTGGACCCCTGAGGGAGGGCTAGAAGGTGAGAGAGTACAGCAGTTGGTAGTGCCTAGAGCCTACCATCTGGCACTTCTAGCCATAGCCCATAATATTTCCTTTGCAGGTCATATGGGCATAAAACATACAAAGAGGTGTATTATGCAAAACTTCTATTGGCCTGGAATTTCCAGAGATGTAACAGGGTACTGCAGGACCTGTGAGCAGTGCCAAAAGGTAGGCAAGGCAGGAGACAAGGTGAGAGCATCTTTGATGCCTTTACCTGTGATTGAGGAGCCATCTTAGAGGGCAGCTATTGATATTGTGGATCCTCTGAGTACCCTGAGTTCTACAGGGAAAAAGTATATCCTAGTGGTAGTGGATTATGCTACACGATACCCTGAGGCAGTGGCTTTGTCCTCCATTGAGACAGAGAAGGTGGCAAATGCTTTGTTAGAGATTTTCAGCAGGATGGGTTTCCCAAAAGAAATACTGACTGATCAAGGTGCCAATTTCATGTCAGACCTGCTGGCTTGTCTGTGGAAGTCCTGTGGTGTGAAGCACATTAAGACCACTCCCTACCATCCCCAGACTAATGGTCTTGTTGAGAGGTTAAACTCTACAATCAAGTCCATGCTACGGGCATTTGCAGATCATTTTAAGAGGGAGTGGGATAAATATTTGCCCCATCTGTTGTTTGCTTACATAGACGTTTGCCAGGAATCCACAGGGTTTTCACCCTTTGAGTTGCTGTATAGGCATAGGGTGAGAGGGACCTCTAAATTTAATTCAAGATGAGCGGGAAGGTGAGTGTGAGTCTCGCAAGGAGTCTGTTGTGGCAAACGTACTGAACCTCAGGATAAGGCTCGGGGAACTCATGGGCCTGGCCCAGGAGAACCTGGCAGAAGCCCAACAACAGAAAAAGGTGTGGTATGACAGGAATGCTCGAGCTAGAGAATATGCTGTGGGGCAGCAGGTAATGGTTCTCATTCCTGTCTGACACAACAAGCTGCAAGCAGCTTGGGTGGGGCCCTACAAGGTAGTAAGAAAGGTAAGTGATGTTAACTACATTGTGGAAGTGCTAGGCAGATGGTAGGGGCACAAATTGTACCATGTTATCATGATAAAATCTTACCATGATAGGGGAGCCCTTGTGCTGAGCATTTGCAGTGGATTGAAAGAGGAGTCTGAGGGAGATCTATGGACTGATCTCCTTAGTCAGGCTTGCGCTGACACCTCCGTGGAAGGGGTAGTAATGTACCAGCAGCTATCTCCTACCCAGGTTCAAGAAATCTGAGCAGTGTTGCAGGAATTTGGGGACATGTTTACTGGGAAACCAGGGACCATCCACCTGGTGCAGCACCGGGTGGTTACAGGACCCTAAAGGCCTATTAGGCAGGCCCCTTATAGGGTGCATGTGAGAGTCAAACATACTCTGACTTAAGAGGTACAGGAGATGTTGGAACTAGGGGTGATTCAAGAGTCCAACAGTCCCTGGGCCTCACCAGTAGTGTTGGTGCCAAAGAAGAATGGCAGCACCAGGTTCTGTGTGGATTACAGGAAATTAAATATTCACACAGAGTCAGACGCTTACTCCATGCTGAGGACAGATGAGGCCCTAGAGCAGCTGGGTAGGGCTAAGTATCTTACAACCATTGATCTTACCAAGGGTTACTGGCAGGTGCCCTTAACTCCCAGTGCTAGAGAGAAGTCAGCCTTTGTGAATCCTTTTGGCTTGTATGAGTACACAAAAATATCCTTTGGGATGAAGAATGCCCCAGAGACTTTCCAGAGGCTGGTGGATAATATCTTAGCAGGAGCAGGAGGGTTTACCCTTGCTTACCTAGATGATATTGCCATCTACAGCCATTCTTGGCCAGAGCACCTTCAGCATGTCAGGCAGGTGCAGAACAGACTACAGAGGGCAGGTTTGACCATTAAGCTGAGCAAATGTCAGAGGGGTATGGCAGAGGTCTCCTACCTAGGACATAGAGTGGGGAGTGGTAAGATAAGGCCCGAACTTGTCAAAGTGGAAGCTATTCAGGCATTGCCTGCACCTGTTGCCAAATGACAGGTGAGGGCATTCTTAGGGACAGCAGGGTACTACAGAATGTTCGTCCCTAGTTATAGTACCATAGCTGCTCCCCTCACAGACCTGACAAGGAAGAACAGGCCAGATAAGGTAGTGTGGACCGCAGCATGTGAGCAGGCATTTCAGAAGCTTAAAGAAGCTTTGGGAGGACCCCCTGTGTTAGCCAGTCCAGATTACAGCAAAGAATTTGTTGTACAGGTGGATGCTTTGAACTATGGGGTGGGGGCTGTACTTAACCAGATTTCTTCAGTGAGGGAAGAGCGCCCAGTGGTTTATCTCAGTCGTAGGCTCCAACCCAGGGAGGAATGCTATGCAGCTGTAGAAAAGGAATGTCTAGCCATAGTGTGGACATTGAAGAAACTTCAACCTTATCTGTATAGAAGAAATTGCACTGTAATGACAGATCACAACCCTCTAACATGGTTAAACAGAGCCAGTCAGCAAAATGCCAAGTTCCTAAGATGGAGCCTGGGGTTGCAAGCATATGATATGTCAGTGCAGCACCGCAGTGGGAGTAGCAATGCCAATAAAGATGGACTCTCAAGACTGGGAATGGGGTGAGGTACCCTCAGATAGACCTAACTCTTTCAAGCGGCATTTCTCAAGGGTCACTTGAAAAACTAGCTTGAGTTCTCTAGGGGGGAAGAGATGTGAAGATTGGAGAAAGATGGGTGAAGGCTGACAGCCTAGTCAAATAGAATTTGGTACATAATTCTATCATTTGTATAAATAAATGTAAAATACAGGCTTGTGTTCTTAAATGAAAGAAAACACTGTAAAATGTGAACTTAAAGATTGTTGCAACATTGCCATCTTCTGTAAGGAAAACTAAGCCAAGCATTTCAAATGTTCTTTGAAGTTAAAATTATCTAAATAGTGGTGCCGAAGCGGCTGGCTGAACACATTCTTTCTATTGTCTTACCTTAAGGAATAATGCTAAACAATGCTAAAGTGTACATGTGAAATGTCTTTTATTGTTGTAGTTTCCTGAACAGGTTAACACTGATCGCTAAATAATGCAGTTTGTGGCCTGGGAACTCCAGACTAAGTGTCAAAATGATGTAATGTGTATACTGGGAAATGTATAATTTGGGAGGGCCTAGCAAAGATGTTTGTTAGTGAGTTTAAAAACTATTGTTCAGAGAGAGACTGTGAGCATTTTGATCTTGATATGCCACTTATTAGCACTCTGCCTGTTGTCTTATGTAAGTAGTGTCTTAGAAGTATGTTTTCTTGTAATAATAGCTATGAACTTAGAAGAAAGTTAGACAAGTGTTTTTCTGTTATATCAGAACTTTCCTACTGTATTGTTTTAAGTTTCTGTGTGATCTCTGAACTCTTAGATATCACTGTGGTGTAGTAGTATTGTCTTGTGTTTTAATTATTTATTATTAAATATTCTGGTTTGTGTGGAGATAAGTAAGCTCTAGAGTACATTGCATATTTATAGAGTTTATTGTAATAAGCCACTCTAATAAGCCTTAGACTGAATAGTCACATTACCAATTGGATAATAATATTGCACAGTAATAATTGGACAACCTTTTAAGGGCCTTTGCGTAGCTGATAAGTATTAGCTGGTGGTGGCAGAAAATGACTACTGTATACTCTGGGTAAAGAGGCACAACTGGAGAATCTGTGTCAGCCTTTCCCAGGAGTGTCTGTGAAGTTGTATAAATATTTATCTCAAGGTGTGTGTGGTATGTCAGCTACCTGGGCAGGGACACGAAGCACTGGTGGGACAGAGAGGGTACTGTAGGTTAGCTTGCCAGCTAGGCTGAGATCTGGAACCTATAGCTGTGCCAGTGGGGAGTCATATTAGGGACCTGGAGAGCAAGGGAGCAACCAGCCCCAGACTGTGATCTCTGTGTGCACTTAAGGGAAATTGTACTTTACTGTGGACATTTGTTATCCTTTTCTTTTATATGAGACGACCTCCCTGGTGTTAGTGGTGAGGTTTGAGGCTCCTGGATTGCTGGGCCAGGGCACGGTCATTACAGTATATATATTTATATATATATATATATATATATATATATATATATATATATAGTTAAGGCATAATTTAAAAAAAATGAAGGAGTGTAAACAGGAGCATCAGACTGGTTTTGATTCTCTAATATTTCTTTATTTATTTAGTTTGTTTACATTTTATTTTTGATTAAGCAGGCTGGATTCAGTAGGTCTGTGAATTATTTTCAGGAAGCATCCAAGGTCCTATTTTTTATATTTGGCCAAGAGAAAAGTAAAGTTTCCCTATTCTTTTTTACAAGTCGTAGAATCTTAAGCTATCAATCAGGCATGGGGTCTTGGTGTGGTGTCTCATCTTAAGGCTAATACTTCAGGAGTACAGCATCCCCACATACGCTGCACTGTAGTATCAGTATTAGATCATGAAGCCAAGCACATGGTGTGGGATGATCATCACATTATTGATCACAGCTATAAGAAAACAAAAAGGAATAATGTGAAATTATATCATTTTAAAAATACAAATGTGAAATGATACTAATAGCTAATGCTTCACTGCCTTCTACTTTTGCATTTGTTCCTTTTGAACCATCTGTAATTTTGGCCACAGTTTTCAGACAACATATTTCTCCATGATGCACTGATCAAGCTCATATTCTGTTGAAATGCTATTCTTTTCCAGTGTGTCCACAGCCACATTCCTTCTCAAAAATATGGATTTCACAATATTCCTTCAATGTGAGTTCCTCAAGATATCAATCTCATTCTGTGGAATATACTGCAGTCATAAAATTATATTTCTGGGACTTTGATATATGAAGTTATTTTCCTGTTTTTGAAAATGTTGATGGACTTGCTGACATCTTAATAGTCATTTAACATATCTATTAGTATACAGTTGACTGAGCTTAAGGCTGACTCACACTATTCTGCAACAAGATGACTGCATGCACCTCAGCTGCAGTATTTAATTTTTAATCTTGATGGCTCTTCTGGATTATTACCTTGTCAAGACAAAAGGGCTTGTGTATTTCAGTGAAGCTAAGAAGTTATACCATATATGGCTAGATAGACAGGTAGATCATGGTAAAGAGATCAGACTAAATATGATCTACTAAAGATGATTTTTTTTTATTTTTATTTATTTAACATTTGTTGACCAGGAAAGATAATAGCAATCCATGACAATTTTTTTGCAGAGAAAACTCTTATTGATAAAGCTATCAGTGACATGATTTGACATTGTCTTGACATCACTGGAGGATGAGTCCCTCACATCTGAAGGTGTATAGTGTACTACTGGGGAAGAACAGAGAACAAGTGTAAGCAGTGTTAAAGGTAATGATGCAGATAGAATAAAGCCAAGAGAATGTTCATCTGCTAAGCTCTCAGAGAAGAAAGAAAAGTCTAATGTTGCAAAAAACTATACACCATTGGAACGTGAAATATAATAACTGAATAAAGGTTCATAATGCAATTAAAATAAGATGACAAATAAATATTCATATTTTGGGAATTAGTGAACTAAAATACACAGGAAATGTCTTTCTACACTGGATAATCATTAGACATTCTATTGTGGGTCAGAATGTTGCTTAAGGAATGAGGTAGTCCTTATATCAAATAAAAGGGTATCAAGACCAGTGTTTATTTGCAATTTAAAAACAAATGATAGGGGGTGTGGCCATGATGCTGGCTGGTTAACAGCATATTTCCTTAGCTCTGCTATCTAATTTATATTTCTGACAGAAAGTTACAAAAAACAGGACTTGTTGAACTATCAAATCTATTGATTTATATTTATTAAAGTCCTTGGAAGACTATAGTGGAATAGTATTTCTTCATTAACTGAATTCTCTGTGAAAATCTCTTCAGGAAGGACTATGACATTTGTTCAAGATGAGTTACTCCACAAACAATTCATAGGAACAGTTAATGAAAAAGGAACTTCAAACCTTGCTTTCCACTATGAATGACTTATTTATAAACACAGATAAAATGGACAAGAAACTTGACTTCTTCAAAGAAGAAGGTACAAAACAAATGGAACAGTTAAAAGAAATAATTATGCAACATACAACCCAGATTGCTGGCGTGGAAGACACCTTAAATGACTTAGAGGACACAGTTACAGAAGAAGTGCTTCGAGTTGAATTTCTACTGAAACAAAACACTTCCTTAATAAATAAAACTGATGATCTAAAAAATAGATTGAGAAGGAACAGTCTGCATATATATATATATATATATATATATATATATATATATATATATATATATATATATATATATATATATATATATATATATATATATATATGGATTACCAGAAAAGACTGAAGGGGGCCCTCACATCTTGGCTATCTAACAATTTAAACCTACCAGATTCCCTTTCATATAGTATAGAAGGAGCCCATAGGTCTCTGGTAACGTCTTCATCTTCTAAAATGGTAAACTCAAGTCCAAGATATATAATAGTAAGGTTTCTCTCTTCCCAGGATAAAGGATTAGTACTAAAAACAGCAGAGGCAAATTCTCCAATTAAGCATAATCACAGCATTATTATATTTGATAATGACTACTCGTCTGCAGTGATTTCAAGAAGAAATTAATATCTACCACTAATAAAAGAACTGAAGAAGAGACAGTTCAAAGTTCACCTTTTCTTTTCTGCAAGACTTAAAATCATTTTTCTCAGATGGCATTAAAATATTTGATACCTTAGGGTCTGGTGTATCTTATCTAACAACTAATAATATCTTAGATCAAACAGAAGAAATGGACTGGACTGACACTTCACTTAAGCTTCAAGCAGAAAAAAAAACAACTGGAAAATAGTTGACAAGAAGAAGAAATTAAGAAATTAAAAGACAAATAACTTTTAACTACTGTCTCTTTGTTCCTACATCATTGTTTATATCACTTTCAAATCTCAGCAAAGGAACCTCTCTTTAGCCATATCCTTAAAAGAAAAAGGTAAAAATATTTTAATCTGGTCTCCTGTATATATTACACTGATAATCTCATACTACATGAAAAGAATTTAACATAAAGGTAAAAGAACAAAGCAGTTCTCTACTTGCTTATATGCCTATGCAGTGTGTTATAGCTATACAGCATCTCTGTTAGTTATTAAAAAGAGAAAAATAACTAAAGACAAATCAAGCATAAATAAGTTTATAGGGTTGATGTTTAAAAACGAAGTGCAGGCAGGTCTGGCAGTTGTTTTCTCTCAGACTGTTATTATGTACTTTAAAATTAACTGGATTACTTACCCATAAAAAAGGGAAATATACTTAAACATTTCCATGAGCTCTAGCTTTATTTAGAAGTGTTTAAAATCCTCACTTACTTCTCTCTCGGTTCCCACCGAAGTCACAAGTTAAAACATTTCTTTTATACCCTACTTTGTGGAATTCCTCGAGCTAAAACAACCCTTTAACTTAAATCCCATTGAGAAAGTGTGAGTAGCACAAAATAAAACTAGACGACTCAGCCATGATATAAGTCGTCTGGTCAAAAAAACTTGAGCTCTTCTTGATTTCTAGTCATTTAAAGGGATATCAACACCATTTTAAGATAAAATTAATAACATAAGCTGGTTTAAAGTGATCTGCATTTTTTATTAATTTCAAAAGGCAACTAAAGGGTAAAAATAATACAGCATGTCTAGAGTTATTATTTAAAAAGCTTGAAAATACTACAAACAGAGAATCTGTTATAAAAATAAGTAGTGAAAGAGCCTGACTTTTACTATGGTTCATTACTGACACTGTAACTCTACTGTTTTTTTTTTATATATACATATTCAGTGATAGTGCTTTTATTTGCAATAACACTGGTAGGAAATTGCACTGTATTTAGATAGACATCATCATCATCTTCTTTCGGCTGTTCCCATTAGGGGTCGCCACAGAGGATCATCTGTTTCCCTTTCTTCCTGTCCTCTGCATCTTACTCTATCACATCAACCACCTGCATGTCCTCTCTAACCACATCCATAAACCTTATCATAGGCCTTCCTCTTTTCCTGTTACCTGGTAGCTTCATCCTTACCATTTTGTCCCCAATATACTCAGCATCCCTCCTCAGCACATGTTCAAACCAACATAATCTTGCCTCTCTGGTATTGTCTCCAAACATTCCAACCTGGGCTGACCTTCTAATATACTTATTCCTAATCCTGTCCACCCTCATCACACCCAGTGCAAATCTTAACATCTTTAACTCTGCCACATCCAGCTCTAACTACTGCCCTTTTGTCACTGCCACTGTCTCCAACCCATATAACATAGATGGTCTCACTATCCTCTTGTAGACCTTCCCTTTCACTCTTACTGGTACTCGTCTGTCACAAATCACTCCTGACACTCTTCTCCACCCTCTCCATCCTGCCTGTACTCTCTTCTTCACCTCTTTTCCACACTCACCATTACTCTGAACTATTGATCCCAAGTATTTAAACTCATCCACCTTCACCACCTCTACTCCTTGCATCCTCACCATTCCTCTATCCTCCCTCTCATTCAAGCACATATATTCTGTCTTAGTCCTGCTGACCTTCATTCCTTTTCTCTCTAGAGCATATCTCCATCTCTCCAGGGTCTCTTCCACCTTTTCACTACTCTCACTACAGATCACAATGTCATCTGCAAACATCATAGTCCACTGGGACTCCTGTCTGATCTCATCTGTCAAACTGTCCATCACCATTGCGAATAAGCAAGGGCTCAGAGCTGATCCTTGATGTAATCCCACCTCCTTAAATGCATCCGTCACGCCCACCGCAGACGTCACTGCTGTCAAACTACCCTCGTCCATATCCTGTACCACTCTTACATACTTCTCTGACACTCCCGACTTCCTCATACAATACCTCAACTCCTCTCTAGGCAACCTGTCATATGCTTTCTTTAAGTCTACAAAAACACAATGCAACTCCTTCTGACCTCTGTACTTCTCCATCAACACTCTCAGAGCAAACATCACATCTGTAGTGCTCTTTCCCGGAATGAAACCATACTGCTGATCACTAATCATCACGTCCCTTCCTAACCTAGCTTCCACTACTCTTTCCCATAACTTCATGCTGTGACTGATCAGTTTAATCCCTCTGTAGTTACTACAGCTCTGCACATCACCCTTATTCTTAAAAATCGGTACCAAAACACTTTTTCTCCATTCCTCAGGCATCCTCTCACTTTCCAAGATTTCATTAAACAATCTGGTTACAAACTCCACTGCCATTTCACCTAAACACCTCCATGCTTCCACAGGTATGTCATCTGGACCAAAAGCCTTTCCATTCTTCATCCTTTTCATAGCTATCCTTACTTACTCCTTGCTAATCCATTGCACTTCATGATTCACTATCCCACATCATCCAAACTTCTCTCCCTTTCATTCTCTTCATTCGTCAACCCCTCAAAGTACTCTTTCCATCTCTTCAACATACTCTCCTCGCTTGTGAGTATGTTTCCCTCATTATCCTTTATCACCTTTACCTGCTGCACATCTTTCCTAGCTCGGTACCTCTGTCTAGCCAATCGGTACAGTTCATTTTATCCCTCCTTAGTGTCCAACCTTTCATACAACTCTTTGTATGCCTTATCCTTAGCTTTCACCACCTCTCTCTTTGCCATACACCTCATCTCCTTATACTACTGTCTACTTTCTTCATCTCTCTGACAATCCCACTTCTTCTTTGCCAACCTCTTTCTCTGGATACTCTCCTGTACTTCCTCATTCCATCACCATGTCTCCTTGTCATCCTTCCTCTGTCCAGATGTCATACCAAGCACCTTTCTAGCCATCTCCCTTACTAGCTCTGCTGTAGTTACCCAGCTATTTGGTAACTCTTCACTGCCACCCAGTGCCTGTCTTAACTCTTCCCTGAACTCCACCTCACAATTATCCTTTTTCAGTTTCCACCATTTGATCCTTGTTGCTGCCCTTACACTCCTCCTCCTCTTCTTGATCACCAACATCATCCTAAAAACCACCATCCTATGCAGCCTAACTACACTTTCCCCGCTCACCACTTTACAGTCTCCAGTCTCCTTCAAACTGGCCCTCCTACATAAGATATAATCCACCTGTGTGCATCTTCCTCCACTCTTGTACATCACCCTATGCTCCTCCCTCTTGTTAAAATACGTATTCACCACAGTCATGTGCATCCTTTTCACAAAATCCACTACCATCTGTCCTTCTGCATTCCTTTGCTTAACACCATACCTACCCATCACTTCCTCATCCCCTCTGTTCCCATCACCAACATGCCCATTGAAATCTGCTCTAATCACCACTCTCTCACCCTTGGGTAAAGTCATCACCACTTCATCCAACTGAGTCCAAAATTTTTCTTTCTCATCCATCGCACACCCAACTTGTGGAGCATATGCACTAACAACATTCATCATTACACCATCAATTTCCAGCTTCATAAACATCACTCTATCCGACATTCTTTTCACCTCCAAAACAATCTTAGCATACTGTTCTTTCAGGATAACTCCTATACTGTATTTTTGTATTTAGATAGGCATCTCACTGCAAAATGTGGAGTAGAATCCTAGTAAAATAAGAGTTTTCAAACTGTAATAACTATCTATTTAAATATAAAAGTTCACTACAATTTATTTGTCTAAAGAATTATTGAAATGTATACTACAATTGTATAAGTCTGTACAGAATAATCACTTAGTTTTAAATATGTACATAGCCAAGTAAAATGTCTATTGTAAGAAGACATAAAGATGTAATAAGCTATTTTCTGTCAAAATAAAAATGATTAGATAGATAGTCTTAGGAATGAGTTGGACAGAGGCATTAGAGGGTGAATGCTATTCAGTGGTAGGGTTTTTTTCCCTCTTGGAATGCCTAGACTGTTTTTAACTCTGTTTTCAATGTTTTATTTTTTTTTAATTGGGTGTCTATAAAATATAGAAATAAGTCTCATTAGATGAAAACAAGTTACTCTCTTTAGTAAGATATATATATTATATTATATTATATTATATTATATTATATTATATTATATTATATTATATTATATTATATATAGTTTGTTTTCTCTCTCTCTGGTAAAAACACTAATACATGACTAATAATTTTTAAGTAATAATCTATGTATGAAATGTGTTTCCATTAATGTAAATGGTTTAAAGAATGGTAGTAAAATGGGGAAGTCTAATTAAATATTTGAAAATGTTCAATGCACAGATTATATTTCTGCAAGAGATACATCTTCAAAAAGACATAACTAAACCCAATATAAAAAAATTACAATTTTAGTAAGCTCACATTATAAACAAAAGACAAGAGATGTTGTAATTCTATGGAAGAATCTGATTTTAATGCCCCAAATTATAAACATATACTAAGATAGGTCAGGAAAGCTTTGTATGTTAGTATTAGCAACACATTAGAAAATATATTTGCTAGTAAATCATTACTGGATAAATGGACTAGGAGTTAAAGTGGACAAGCAGCAGATGGAAGACATTATGCAGCACCCTAAAGGAAATATAATACTAGCTGGATATTTTAACTCTATATTAAATGATAGTGACACTAACACAATAAACCCATTTAGAAAGACAGCTGGCCGGATTCACGATGGCTTGCACGGAGTCTAAGAGTAGAGTAAGACTCCATGCAGCCATCATGTCCGACGAGTGATCCAGGAACAGCCTGTAGGGGTGTGTAAGAGAGCTCCTAAAACGGCTCTTACACGGACAGGGTTGGGACATGCAAATCACCTCAACTGCAGGTGAAAGGTATGCAAATGAGGTAGATTTGTGATTCAGGAAACCGAACCTGTTCGAGTAAGAGCAGTGTTATTTGTAGAAATGTACTCAGTTGACAACTGAGTACCGTTCTGCAAATAGCAAAACGGAGCCATGACAGCTCCAAATAAAGGTTGCATCCAGTGCAGGAAGCATGCCAATGTCCAAATATATGGCCATTGGAACTGTTCCCTGATGCAAAATTAAAATAAAAAAATATATATTTTTTTTACGCCGATTTCCGATGTTTAAGCAAACGGGCTGTGCTCTAAAAACCAGAATACTAAAAATTATAACCCACAAATGTGGATTTTATAGAAATTGTTAATGTACAATGCAAGGGAATCGCAGGCTGAAGACAACATGGCCACCGAGTAAAGGTTGCTAAGGGGAGAAGCTCAGTCTAAGACATGTAACCAAGCATTAGTAGACAATCCTATGTAAATGAGTATTAGGATAGTGAATCGCTAGTTTACATAGCAAATGAGCACAGTCAGTGGAGTGTAGGAGTAGGATAAGGGGAGTAACAGAGTAGAAGATAGGTGACATCACGAGGGGGGTATGTTCGAAAGAAGTGATGCTCATTGGAGCAGAGTGGCATGTGTCCGCTGTCAGTTAGACATCATGGAAAGAGGTGTGTCAACAGGTAGGCTAGGGAAAGTCAAGAAATGGAAGGTGTATACCATGGATAACACCAAAGCTTCTTGCTGAGCACGCATGTGCATGTGTGCGTGCGTGTAAACGCGAGTAAGACAGAGTGCATGCATGTAAGTGTGAGTGCACGCATTTAAGCTGGAGTAAGCATGTATAAGGCTGTTTAAAGAGTTGAAAGCGTGTTTGCACTGGTGTGCACGCGTGTTAACCCAAATAAGCAACGTTTAATCCGTGTAAGCATGTGTGCACGCGTGTTAGCTGCTGTGAGCATGTTTGTGCTTGTGTGCACGGCGCTTCCCCCCCTGAGGAAACAGAAAGGAAAAAGGAAGCACAACAAATAGTAGGAAGCTACCAGGGAGTACTAGCAGAGCTAGCAGGTGAAAACCATCAGAATCAGGCAATTACACAGGCAGCACACTAACCCAGCCCAGCCTAACACTTAAAACTCTGCCAAAAACAGTCCATTATGTCTCTCACAACAGACACTGCAGTAAGCTAATAGAAGTGAAAACTGAAAAAGCTTTACTGAGACAAAGAAATGTCAGGGGCTGCCATTGCTGTTATAAGGCGACATATGCAACATGCTGAGGGTGGTGACAATGGAAATGCTGCCGGACAACCCACAGTGAAGAGACGGAGAAGAGTGTACAGGCCCAGGGTAACCTACCAGGGGCTACATGAGCTGGAGATAGTGGAGCGCTATAGAGTGGACAGAGACCTCCTGCAGCAAATTGTTGAGCTGTGCAGGCCATGCCTCACACACAGAACCAACAGAGGGGAACCCATCCCAGTGGAAACCAAGGTATGTGTTGGCATAAAAATATTAGCAACAGGTACCTTCCAGAGACCAACTGGTGATATGATGGGGATATCACAGGCATCAGCATCCAGGGTACTACACCAGTTCCTGGATGCCATGTCAGCACATGTCGGTGATCATGTATATTTCCCCAATTCCCATGAGGTATTGGCCAGCAATATGCGTCTCTTCCAGCAAATAGCGGAATACCCTGAGGTAGTGGGTGCAATAGACTGCATGCACATACGCATCAAAGCACCATCCGATGAGTGGGGTAGGGTCTACTTCAACCGCAAGGGCTTCCCCTCCATCAACTGCCAGGTCATGTGTGATGTCCAGGGCATAATACTGAATGTGTGTGCAGGCTGCTCTGGAAGCTACCATGATTCCCATATCTGGCATCTGACACAGCTGTACCAGACATTTGCCAGTGGGGACATCCCACATGGTCACCTAGTGGGGGAGGCTGGCTATGCACTGGAGCCGTGGCTGATGACACCCATCAGAAATGCACACACCTGAACAGGAATGCCATAATGAGGCACACGCAAAAACACGTAATGTAATAGAGCGTGTGTTTGGGCTGCTCAAGTCACGGTTCCGGTGCTTGGACACATCTGGTGGAGCCTTACCGTACTCACCAACTACATGTATCCAAATTGTCATGGTATGTGCTATGCTACATAATATGATCCTGTAAAAACAGTTGCAGCAGGAACAGCATAGGCCTGGGCCAAACAGCCCCCCACCATTTCCAAGGCCATCACAGGCAGAGCGTGACTTGGAGGAGGAACAACCTGAGTCTGCCCCAGTAGGCAGAAGGAGGCGTGCCCAGTATGCTTTGGCCTTGGCAAAGAGGCAACGCATAGCACATACACTATCTCAGTAGGAACTCTGGAAATGATACCCCTCTCCGACTCTCACATAAAGTAAAAGGGATGCCTAAGTTGACACTACCTGCCTCCAAACACGTGCAGGGAGTGTTGCATGTGCATCCGACATAGGCAGCCCTGCAGCACCACCTAAGGCATGAATGCCATGTGTTAAGCAATATAAAGCAATGCTAAACAGCAATTACCACCATGTAGTATATGCAAACAAAATTGCACACACCAACTAGCACAACTGTGGTCAATGTTCAGTAATATTGGGCAACGTCCAGCAATGTTAGTGAATATTGAGCAATGTCGGACAACCCTGATCTAAGTAGGGTATAGCTGAACAAAAGCCAACATGCTCATATTTGCTTAACAGGCCCTTAAGCAGTCTTGTCTGCTCAGTATGAAAATGTAGAGCAGTGATGGGCCTCGAACCCAGGATACTGTGCACTATAGCTAAAGTACTGAACTACTAAACCATGACAGTATTGCAGTGGTCCACCTATATGACGGAATGTTGATAAGTCTATGCAAAGTATTCCATGGAAACACTGCAGGCACAGCATAATCCTTGTTGAGTTATGACACAAAGGTGAGTCCTGCAGTGAGAGCAGAACCTAACTTCCAACACACACAGTATAATTGTTAATACTGGTCATGTTCGCACACATCAGCAAATGTAGTGGACCTCAGATAGCAACATACTGAAGGTTCACACTGGGCATGCTCACACACTTGAATAAATGAGACAAATGTCAGGAAACAAAACATGTAATGTCAGAACTGGGCATGCTCACACACTTAGGCTATGTCTAAGTATAGCAGTGGGCCACGCATATGTGGCAGTTGCATGTGTTAACCCAGGGACCTGTCACTATACAACAATCCGCCCTGTGCACACAGTTATATGACAACAGACACAACTATAATATAGTGGAACCCTGACATAATCAAATATGTCCTGCAGATACTGAAGTTCTTCATGGAAACTGGTAAGGCAAAGATGATAAAGACCTGCAAACAGTATCAGCAATAAAAATTGTGCATCATGAACATAAGCATAGGTTCAGAGGTTGATACTAGGCTATCTGCCCTAGGGCATGTACAAACATAGCCAGAGTGTGTTTGGCATTCGCAACCCTGTCTCATTACTACACTGTGTGTGTGAATAGTAGGTCACACATGATAGCCCATGTACGTTTATGCTAGTGTGCCTCTGTCTAGCAGGGACACAGAGGATATCCCAGGGGTAAATATACAATCACCCGTACAGTCGTCAAGATGTCTCCAGTAGGTGGTCAGTGGGTGGCTCTGCCTATGTGAAACTGGGATTACATTCTGTAGTGAGTGGAGCCTCTGGGATAAGACTCTGTCCCTCCACAATGTCCTATTAACATCTGTGCTGAGGTATACGTCCCTGCAGTGTGTAGCTCCAAGGGAGTTGGATATCCTGAGGTGGAGTATGTCCAGTAATACCGGTTTGGGTATAGCTGTAAACAACAGGCACACATCATATCTGAGTAGGTGGTAAGCGACTGAGTAGAGCTGGAGTTACTGCATCTGAGCTATACAGGGCATCTGTGTGAGTCCCTAGATCTGCTTGGTGAGGACCGCCCATGGCCAGTACAGTTGCTGCAGGTGTCAGGTAAGGTACACCCCAAATGTGGCATTGTAACCAAGCATGGATGTGATGAGTATAGGGGCACAATGACCTCACTCGATCTAGATGTGAAACCATATGGGATAAGGTGGCACACATAGCAGGTGCTTCCAACCACTTTGGCAATGTGAATGTTAAAGGCGACAGTACAAACAAGTGATGTCCCCAAAGCCCTAACTACCCCTACCATATGTAATGGAGTACTACCTATGTGGTAATGTGTGGGCATGTTGTTACTCCCAAAGGGGATGACTATGCAACTAATGGCATTAAGCTGTAGGCCATGGCTCAGGCACCACTCATCCATCTCTGTGAGACCCTGATTGAGTATGCATGTGGTAGCTGGAGAGTTGATAATGGCACCCAGTTTGCAGTCAAGTGCAAACATGATCAGCCATATTCCCCCCGTGATAACCTGTACGTAAGACAAATATATACTGAACAAGAGAGATCCCAGGACCAAGCTGTGTGTGATGCCATGTGTAACTGATGTATAGTTAGACATGGCACCTGCAATCCTCACCATGTGGGTGCTATCCCTGATCTAGGTATCAATCCATTGTGTGAGATATGTGTCCAAATTGACGCTGGTGAGCCTATGCATAATTGCCCAGTGGGTTATTGTGTTGAATGGTTTTGCAAGGTTCAGGTAGGCTGTGTGGATAGCCGTCCCTATGTCGATGGACCTGTTAGCCATTTAAAGAATACCTACAGGTTCAAGAGGCAAGATCTGGCCACAACAATGCTGAAATGAGTAGGACACAGTGTCTGTAGGTTCCCGATGTCTATGTGTAGGAGTCCTATGACAATATGCTCCATAGCTTTGCAGAACAGGCCACATAGGCTTATAGGGCAATATTGTCTGTGGTCCATTGTGGCACCAACTCTGTGGAGCAGGACCACTGTTGCAGTACACCATTCCTTGGGTACATATCCTGTGGTAACTCCAATATTGAACAGTGATGTAATGTGAGGATTGCGTTTGTCATGATGCTCATGTATGATGCAGGCTGGGACACCATCTGGTCACACTGATACTGTGATGTACGCTGTGGGGAGGGCAGCACTCGCCTGTTATTGTGTGATGTCAGGGAGGTTATACTCTGTTGGGATGGATAGTTGCTCCTTAGGGGGGATGGGTGGGAGACATCTGCACTGAACCTGTTTGCCAGGATGTAGGCAATGCCAGTGGGTTCAGGGTAGGTTTAGTCAGTATGCAGTAACTCACAGCATATCAGTGAGTGTCCACCCAGGTTCCTGACATAACTGAAGAAGGCCGTGTGATGGTCCTATGTGTCAGGTGCAATTGTCTAGTAGAAGCGGCCCTTTGAAAAGTCCATGAGTGATTGTAGCTGTCTGCTAGTACAGATCACAGATGCCTTCCCTGTCTGGGATTGTGCTCTATCATGTAGTAGCATCCTCTTGATGTTGTACAACTTATTAATGGCTGGGGTCTACCAGACAGGTCCCCTGCCATTGTAGTAGTGGGTCTTGTTGTTATTTGGGAGAGCACAATCCATGTGGTCCACTAGGTGTCCATAGAATGTGTATGTAAAGGATGCAGTAGTGTGAGCCGTATATGCCACTGTCTCAGGATCTCTGAAGGATACCACCTTGCTTCGGAGAAGTCAGATGTTGGCTCATGAGAAGTTCACCAAGATTACCCAGGATGGGTGTCTGGAGGGTATATGTATGTCCTGTGAGATACATGTATGTTCTGACCTTACCAATGAGGGGTATATCACTGGTGTGGAACATAGAGTCCCCATGTTGGTGATGAGCAGGTCCAATATGTAATCTCCCTTGTGCCTGTGCTGACTGGTTGTGCCAAAGCATATGAGTCCACAAATTGTAGTGACTGTTGGGTGAGGTTGTCGGGGCTTGAGTAGTATCCCCAGTCAATATGTGTGTATATGAAGTGTATATGAAGTCACACAATATAATGGTGTCTGTGGAGACCTGCATATTCTCCATAGTTCCCACAAAAGCCGAGTGTGGTTCCTGAGTTTGGGAGGGGAGTGTGTTCTGTAGCAGGCAACAAACTGAAAGGTAGTATTGCACAATGGTAGTTGTCTATGTATGGTCTGTGATGCTTTGTGCAGTGCTACTAACCTGGAGGTGTGTGTATCTGTGATGTCTATGGATACTCCCCATAGTTGTGTTGTCTGTTCCAAGTCTTGTTGTCAGACAGCATGGTATGAAACATAACCTGGTAGTACTGGTGTGCATAAGCAAGCCTGAACCAGGTGTCTGTCAGTGCACAGATATTGCTCTCCTCCATACTGAGGAGAGTCCTGAGTGGCCACAATATGAGGTTACACAACTGTTGTTGAGTAGCAGTATCCTTAGTTTCATTTAACCTGTAATGTCTATGGAGGTGGGTTTGTCTTCTGAGCCCTGCGTAAAGAAGGCACTCTGGTGGTAGCAAGAGCCTTAGCCAGCATACCAAAGTCCAAGGGTGACAGGTGCAAGCTGTCCATAGCGAAGCTATGTGGCATGTTGAGCATGTCACCATACGCTGACAGACACTGTATCCCCTATGAATGAAAGAAATGTGTTAGCCAACTGTTAAATGTGATATGTGTGTCCGTATACTGTGACATCATAATTGGTGGGTGTAAGATGCTAGACAAGGTCAGGGTCATACTGGCCTGGGCTACATGATCAGAGTGTACCTCCATGTACCATGTCATGTGGTCCAGGGAGTAACGTCTGAGGTGACACACACCAGCATGGACAATGATAGTGCCAGTCTTGTACTTGCTTTGGAGTGGCCTGACTGCCTGTGTTATGCGGAAGATCCTGGCACCCAACAGACAGCCCAAAGTGACTATTCCATTGTCAGGGCTGGTGAGTGTTACATCAGTGTGTCTGAACATAAGTGTCACCTATTACAAGTGTATTAGGTGTGTTGTTTAGCTCGAAGGGCAGTGACTGTGTGGCACACAGACATTGTGAACTTAGTGATATGTGGGTATTGTAGTGGGGTAGCAGGTGTGTGTGTGTGTGTATCTGCTTTGGAGGCCTCTGCTGCTTAAGTAGAGTACATTTACAGCATCCGAGTATGTCAATGTGTGCTAATGTGGTTTGAGTGCTGTTGCTAGAGGATATGTGAGACTGATATGTGGTGTGTGTGGTTACCTTCACCACCTGATACACTGTGCCAGTCATGGGTCGAGAGACTTTAGCTCCCTGTATGTCTATATAGGTGCATCTCACACATATATCTGAGTTTGTCGGGAGGAGGAGAGTGTTGTCTGTGTACATGAGGCAGATGTGACATTGTGTCAATATCACAATATCCACCAGCTGGACTGAAGAGTACACACAAAACCGACCCCTGGACATGCCAGGATATTATCATGACATACTCTGTAGCCTGATCACAAAGGATCAGTAGGGTTTTAAGCATGTAAAAGAATATAACAGGGATTAGTGCTTATGTTCGTTAGTGTTTTGTAAAGAGAAGCTGAGAAGGAGTCCAGACTGAATCATGGCACCTCCTTCCACTATGTCATAAATATCAATGTACATACATATATGTCCTGAGTCAGGGCCAACTGTACCTGAGTGCCAATGCCAACATCATGACAGACAGGCCCATATGTACATACCCATACCCCACTGACAATAGTACACATCATCATACCAGGAGATATCACATGTAGAATGGATGAGCAGCTACCCCCACTGCCAAAAGCATGGCAGGAGGTGGAATACATTGATTCACAATATGTGTCATGCACAAACTACAGAACAAACAGATCATGCACCTGAACAGTTAGCTGAGCCGCACCCCCTACACAGGATGTGGAACCGTTGAATGTGTCACAGCTACATATGTCACTCCCCACAAGTGTTGGTGCACAACACACCATGGGAAGTCAAGTCCAGTACGCCTATGAGGTCTGATCTGCAAGGTCATGAAGTCCATCATGGTTGCAGTCATAAACAGAGCTATTGGAAGCTGACACACACACAACCCTACCAACTGCGGTATGTTCATGTGCGGATCATGGTTACCCAAACATGCTAGACTGTTTGCAAGGCAGCCACCCAGGACATACATCAATGAACACATCTACACATGTGTCACATAGACTTTGAATAACCCTTTATCAACATCCCAGACACATGTAGTATCCACAAAACCAAGAAGCTGTGCATAAATATGTGTTGATATATGACAGAATGTCAATGTGTCCACAGATAGATCACACAAGGTAAGGATACTTAGGTCATGTTCAATCTGTTGACACCTGCTGACTCACGTGGACCATTCCTGGAATGGCATAAAACAAAGTGTACACACATCACCATGTCCAGTGTGATTATGTCACCATCCTATAAATACAGCAGGAGAAGGGAAACTTAAAGCAAATAGTGCACCATGTTAGTGCGTCTCGCTCTCTAATAGCATAACATAGTTAGGTAGGGGTTTGAATCCTGCAAACAGTGTGTGTGTGTGTGTGGGGGGGTTGTGTGTATGTGTGCAATTGTCTTTGAAAGAAGTGCTATTTTTGGAGACTGTGAAAACACACCAGAAGATGTTCATTCCTCTTTGGAAAGACTGATGATGTCACCATCCTAGAAATACAACAGGAGAAAAAAAAACAGCAAGTATAACAAATAGCCCACCATGCTAATGTGTCTCTCTTTCTCTAGTATCATAACATAGATAAACAGGGGTTTGAATCCTGCAAACGCTAACAGTGTGTGTATGTGTGTAATTGTCTTTGAAAGGAGTGCTCTTTTTGGAGACTGTGAAAACACACTAGAAGATGTACATTTCTCTTTGGAAAGACTGATGATGTCACCATCCTAGAAATACAGCAGGAGATGGGAAGCCAGTCAGTATAAGAAATAGCGCGCCATGCTAATGTATCTCTCATCTCTCTCTCTAGTATCATAGCATAGGTAGTTAGAGGTTTGAATCCTGCAAATGCTGACTGTGTGTGGGGGGTGTGTGCAATTGTCTTTGAAAGGAGTGCCCTTTTTGGAGACTGGGAAAACACACTAGAAGATGTTCATTCCTCTTTGGAAAGACTGATGATGTCACCATCCTAGAAATACAGCAGGAGAAAAGACACCAGCCAGTGTAACAAATAGCTTGCTGTGTTAAGGCATCTTTCTAGTATCATGACATAGGAAAGTAAGGGTTTGAATCCTGCAAACGCTGGGGGGGTGTGTATGTTTGCAATTGTCTTTGAAAGGAGTGCACTTTTTGGAGACTGGGAAAACACACTAGAAGATGTACATTCCTCTTTGGAAAGACTAATGATGTCACCATCCTAGAAATACAGCAGGAGAAGGGCATCCAGCCAGTAAAGCAAATAGCGCGCTGTGTTAATGCGCCTCTTTCCAGCATCATAACATAGTTAGGTAGGGGTTTGAATCCTGCAAAGTGTGTTGGGGGTGTGTGTATGTGTGCAGTTTCTTCTGAGAAGTGTTCTTTTTTTGGAGACTGGGAAAACCCAGTAAAGGAGGTACATTTCTCTTTGGAAAGTCTGATGATGTCACCATCCTACAAATACAGCAGGAGAAGGTAAACCAGCCAGTTAAGCAAATAGTGCGCTGTGTTAATGCATCACTCTCTAGTATTATAACATTGTTAGGTAGGGGTTTGAATCCTGCAAATGCTGACTGTGTGTGTGTCACTGTTGGTCAACAGAGTGTGGGTTTTGCTTTTACTATGGTATGATGGCAACAGTAAGTGCATTGCAGACATCAGGTATCTGCATGGCAAATATATATGTGTACATGTCCCCTCAATCAGTACATAGGTGTGAAGCCTGCATACTACATGAATACATTTGTTTCCATTGACAGGTTGTGCCGCTGCTACTCAGATCATAGGTCACATATGTATGTATGTAACATGGACATCCACTGTTGTGTTCTGTGACCAAGGTCATCTGTGGCACACACACCCATGACAGTTACTGAAGAGTAGTGTGAGTGAGGGTATATGGCTGGGGTATATGTCAGACATGGTCATACACAACAAAGTCTGCCAAGAATGGACAGTCTTTATAGGTGTATGACTGCCTTGTATACTACCAGACTGAAAATCATTGACTGATATTATCGTTATCACCCGCAGCATAGTGTCAACCCATGTCATACACATGTCTGCCCATGTTAGTACATAACTGTAGTAGAATGCATACTGGCCATTGAAAGATGCAATGGGATGTTAATAATGTGTACGACAGGGTATACCACATGTCCCATGTGTCCACTATGCACGTACATCCAGACAGTGCGCACCCACCATGTTCACAGATGTACACTTGCTAATCTGTACTGCACACATCACACACATTCTGTCCACTCGCTAACACATGCTGGCAACACATCACATATCAGCCAAGTGGCACATGGGTGGATAATACGTACTCAGAACTATCAGTGGTGTAAACAATGCTACATTGACAAACAGAGCTTTGATGCATAATGTCTGCTCAGATATACCTACAAGGATGTAGTTAGACTTCCATGTTGACAACT
Source organism: Protopterus annectens (assembly GCF_019279795.1). Taxonomy (NCBI): domain Eukaryota; kingdom Metazoa; phylum Chordata; order Ceratodontiformes; family Protopteridae; genus Protopterus; species Protopterus annectens. The sequence continues at coordinate 625,191,484 of NC_056730.1, forward strand.
TGCTATTATTGCTACACTGCTATAGTGTCACCCTGTGCATCAGCACCATGTTTGCCTGTCCCTCCGTGATAATGCAGATGACAGGAGGTGGCATAGGTATCATCATATGCACAGGGCGTTTTGTTGTTTGCCAGAGCCTGACATTGACCCATCCAATCAACATGTCTATGTGAGTGTGTGTGTGTGTGTGTGTGTGTGTGTGTGTGTGTGTGTGTGTGTGTGTGTGTGTGTGTGTGTGTGTGTGTGTGTGTGGGAGGGACAACAGTACAGCATGGGCCAATGTTGATGTAATGTGTGTGTGTATGTGTGAGCCCTAGTTGTTTGCTTAATGTGTGTGTGTCTGCATGCACACATCTCCACCATGTGGCTGCCATATACGGTGGTTTGTGGGACAGCCACAGACTGTACCTGCTTGGCTGTACAGATCACTGTCTCTGGCCACGGGCACAGTACCTGTGCCTGACAGGGGTGCTAAGGACGGTATCAGGTACCAACCCTGACTGGGTAGTGTCATCAGAGGCAGAGGTATGATGACTGGACCCATGTCCCTGCTGGGACTGGCCAGAGCCACTTGCATGTGGTCTACTGGGACAGACAATGGACAGGCCAGCCCCAGCATTGCTGGGGCTGGTACTGCCACTACGGGAGTGGCTTTGAGCTGTGGGCTATCCGCAACCACTGCCAGCTTTTGCTGTTGCTGTTGCTGGCATGCGTCCGCGTCGACGTCGCAACCATCCCGCATGGTCCTGGCTTGAGGAAGACATGTTGTGGAGGGCATCTATTGTCTCCCCCCAACATCTATCAATGACCTCGGTGTATGTCCGGATGGCACTGGAAAGGTCACGGATGCTGTCATTGATAGTGGTGTTATGTGCCCTCTGCGCCCTACGTCCCTGCCTGGTGTACCATTCCATATGTGCCTGAGCCTGCATTACAGCCCGGAACATAGTGGTCATCGTAAGACCTGTAAGGGCATGACTGCCAGGGGCAATACGTCCAGTGATGCTCCCCCCGAGACCCCTGGACCTCCACCTATGTGGTACTGTTGCGGGTCTACGGCTATGGCTGCTGTGAGGGGATGCACGTGCCATGGGTACCACACTCTCCTGGTCAATGCCAACTATATGCTGTCCCTCCCCTATGGCCATTGGTGGTGAGGGATGTAATGGCAGTATGAGTGTGCACATAGATGGGGTTGAACGCTTTGTACTGTCGATTGGTGGACCAACGACAGACCCTGTCAAATCTCCCTGTGCCAAAATACATGTTTCATCATCACCACTATCTGTGGCAGTGGCTTCAGGTCGCCTGCTGCTTTTGCCAAGCCCTACCTCAGCACCTGTGAGAGGAAGACAGGGGACACAAGTTACGGTCTGCACATGCACATATGCACACATGAACACATGAACCCATGCACACATGCACACAGGCACACAGGAACAAATGCACACATGCACACATGCACACAGGAACACATGCACACATGCACACATGCACACATGCACACATGAACACATGCACACATGCACACAGGAACACATGTACACATGCACACATGCACACATGCACACAGGAACACATGCACAAATGCACACAGGAACACATGCACACATGCACACATGCACAAAGGAACACATGCACACTCCTCACTACAGAAGATACACACACAACAGAAATCCAAATCATATTCAATACTGGTTGAATGTGGGTGACAGTATCACAAGGCAAACAGTCACGCACATGTGTCAGCATGCAGAATAAGTGTTGCTCAAGTCCATGCAGTGTGAGTGTAGACAGCCATAGTTGATGACAGTGTATATGGCTGTGGTGCATGTGTGTACATGTTCAGTGATTGCCTACACCCTGGAACACAATGTGTACAAGGATACAACATTTCTGTGCAAGTATTATAAGCTCTGCAATGTCCTGTGCACCATCACACACAGGTATACATACCATGGCTGCGTGTGTTATCTGTGTGTCACATGGATTTCCATGTCTGATTGCAGTGTCTGTGTCTGTAGCAAATAATTGTGGCACAGGTATAGCACATGCATGCTATGTACACACACGGGATGGGTGGTGCATGTATACGTGATGGGATATCAATCCTAGACATGGCCATTGTAACAGTATGGGGTGTAGTACCATTAGCCATCATCATCATGTATCATGTGGTCACTCAAGGCCACTAAAGTGTGCTAGACCACAACCTAGCAATCCATACCTGAACTGCAGTGCTGTGGCTAAGTTCACAATTACACAGCCATGTTGCACAAGGGTGTGTGAGGTGTATAATAGGGAACATTGCCTAACATGACTGTGTTATGTGTTGAGGAGTTCTGCACAGCCCCATGCTAGGCCCCTACCCCTCAGGTATGGTATGTGTGGTGTGTGGATGACATGTGGGATACTGAAGTATGACCTGCCAGCGGGTGTCCGGTTGCACTATGTGTAGCATGTTGAGGTGTACTGCGTATGACAAATGTGTTATGTTGTGTACAGGTGTGTCAACTATGCCTATCCAATGTGCAGTACAGTGTTGCCACATTTGTGTCTGATGCTCTGTGCATTGCAAGTGAATGAGACAGCTACTGACATTACTGAGATGTTTCACGTCTGACAGCAAACATGCACAGCGTGCATTATGCGTAGGTGTGTTATGTGTACATTGCCTACACCTCACCTATGACATGCACAGTTCAATACCAAGTTTAAAGTGTTAACACACTCACCAGCATGTAACGTCTGCCCTGCTGTCACACCAGAGGGACCTGCAAGAATATGACACAGTTTGTCAGTAGCCACACCTGTGGCATTGCTACTGTGAGTGTGCTAAACTACAGTAGAACAACAGGCATAGGTGTACAGATACTATTCAAATTATCAGTATTGCACACAATAGGCAGCACAACTGCTAAACACAGTACACATCTCACACATGCATAATCTAACAATACAGGTAACAGTAGTCTACAGCTAGGGCATGTTACCTGCACGCTCCATGTCACTATGCTGGGTGGCTCCAGCCTCCATGATGACACATGTGTGATGTTGTTGCTGTAGGCCAGGGGCCACCACACTTAGCAGCAGTTCCTCCACTCTGGTGAGGGGGGGATGTATGGCCACCCCACCACCTGTGGCAAGCTGTTGTCTGTGGATATCAGATGCACGCCGCCGGACATGTCACTGCAGTGATGGCGTACCTGCTCATATGTCCGGTTATGCATGCCTCTGTCATTTACCTGACGAACAAGTTCTTGCCACAGTGCAGTACGCTCCTGCTGCTGCTGGCTGGTACTTGAAAACAGCAGGGTATGGTGCTGTACCAAGCTGTGGTGGATTTCCTGTTCCTCTGCAGCTGTGTAGCAGGGGTTCCTGTGATGAGCCATTAGCCTGGAAGACAAGTAAACAATATGTGTGAGCAAGTCATGTGGCACACTTAACATTATACAGTACAGATATCAGTTAACTGCCATACATAGTATCTGTTCATCTGTCAGAGGAATATCTGTGAATCTCAAAGGGGAGGCTACTGTCCACCTGTGTCCCATGTTCCCTTCTGACACCTTCAGTGTTAGTCAGGCAACCACCTATCTGGTAGTTAGTGGGTAAAGTGTTTTGGAATGGGGTATGGCACTGCAGTATCAACACTGGTGTTCAGTCCATGCCTTGGTCACCAGGCACCTGTTGCAATATGTCTGACCCTGTGTCTCCCTCTCTCACTATATATATATATATATATATATATATATATATATATATATATATTTATATATATATTACCGACACGCGATTCCCGACCCGAAAACTCACCCGGCCTTGGATGACAGACACACACACACAAACCCCGCCAACAAACACCATTACACCGAACACTACATAGCATACACACTAGCCTGACCAAACCCTAACCTAAAGGGGTCCGACACTATTTATATATCACCTACCTGCACCCTAACCCTAACTCACTTAATCCACCCCTAGCCCAAGCTACACTGCGCTTCACCTACCTGCACCTAACCTAACTCACTTAACCCACCCTAGCCCAAGCTCCATATATATATATTCACCTACCTATATATAACCTATATATATATATATATATATATATATATACTTATATATATATCCATACCGATATCACATATACCTTTCCCACAGCCTAACCCTATATCCCACATCTCGAGCACTTATATATCGTCGTATATATGTATATATATATATATATATATATATATATATATATATATATATATATATATGTATATATATATATATATATATATATATATATATACATTTATATATCACTCTATATATACATATCTATATATATCTATATACATATATGTGTATATATATATATATATATATATATATATATATATATATATATATATATATATATATATATATATCCATATATATATATATATATATATATATATATATATATATCTGTATATGTATATATCTATATATCTACATATCTATATATCTATATATATATATCTATATATATATATGTATATATACACACACACACACACACACACACACACACACACACACACACACACACACATACTTGTAAACAGCCACTGCTGTACATATACATGCACATATATGCAGATATACTGGCCACCTTTCATGGTGGGAATATCAATTATGGAACAGTTGTGAGACATACAATTATGTAATAATATTGCACAGTGTTGTGCAGAATGCATTTCGCTATCCTCAGGCTGTATAGCCATAGCAGACCTCACTGGCTGTAACTCAGTCCCACAGCATTTAACCACCACATGACATATACCTGCACTGCTTGCTGTTTTCGATGCCACACACTACAACCTACATAGATATGTGCACATAGCAACCTTCAAATACATATATATGTCCAGCCTTCACTAACAGTTGCAGTATGTCCCTTGCCCTATGCACATCTGCATATACATATAGATATGGACTGCTAATACATAAGGAGTTCACAGAATGTAGAGTACCCTTCAGATACATCATTTGGATGCCAGCAAATACATCTGTGTTACATACCTTACCTTTGTATGTCTCACCTCAGTCTGTTGTACCTGTTGATGTTTTTTATTTTTATTTATTTAGGTTGGTGTCCTCCACTGCCTCTGTTTGTTTTAATTTTTGTTTTGGTTGGTCAGTGTCTCCAACCGCCTCTGTTTTTTTTTTGGTTTGGTCTCTCCAACTGTTTGTCTGTCTGTCTGTTTCTCTCGCTTGCTCTCTCTCTCTCTCTCTCTCTCTCTCTCCAGTTGCTGCAATGATATTATTGCATGTGTGGACAGCAGGTACAAGCTGCTTTTGTAGATATCTGCACATGTGCATGTGATGGCCTCTGCACCAATTGTTGCCCACCATTTAGTAATTGCATGCAGCCTGCTGTGTGGTAATTGCAGTTCTCAGTGTGATTTCAGGACACTGCTATAAAATGATAGGTTAGGCAGGTATAGGCCTTTCAGTTTTGAAATGTGAGGACCATGCTTGTTTGCTATGGGCACTGTTGTGCTAGTCAAAAGGTTGATATGTCTCATATCTGAAGCTGGGTTGTAGCCAGTGAAATGCATGTTGTACTAAAACCTGACTGTTGCTTCTTCTAAGTTTACTCACACCTCCTAATGCTAACACTGGATACATGGGAGTATGTACTTTCTTTTGGACTTAGGGAATTAACTGGCATACAACAGTAGTTATTGCAATGTATTCCTATGGCTTTCCTATTTTCCCTTTTCATCCAGTCCTTGTAATGCATGTCATATTTCTTTATTGCAATGTATTCCTATGGCTTTCTTATTTTCCCTTCACATGCACTCCTTATAATGCATATTATATTTCTTTCAGCACCAAGTTATTGTATATATGCTGTGGCTTAGTGGTACATTATGCAGACTGGTGAGTCCAAGGTGTGGGGTTTGAGATGGACAAGGGTATTTTATTTTGCTGCTGAGCAATACAAGGGCCTTGTCATACAGAGTGACAAAGGCACTTTGAAGCAGTTGTAAGTGAGTTGGTGCGGGTTTGTAGCGCTTACGATGCTAAGCAGCGCTTAGCTCAGCTTAGTGTATTTTAGCAATACTAAGCTAAGCTTAGCTCATTTTATGTTAGCAATAGTAAGCTAAGCTTGGCAGAGCTTATCATATCTTAGCAATGCTAAGCTAGGCGCACACATGCGCACACTGGTGCAAACACGCTTACTACTGTTTACAAGTGCTCACTTCCGCTAACCCCCGCACTCATGTCTTTGACAGAAAAGTAAATGGGGAGATAGGAATGTGGTGATAAAGGGTGCTCAGAGAGGGGAAGACAGTAGGGAAACTAGCTTGGGATGTACACGATGGGTGTGGAGAAGGTCCATAGCTGCCCATTTCTTTACCAGCAACAGCTGTGCATATGCAATGTATTAGGTGGGATATTTGAAACCTTCAACCTCTGAGAGAGTGGTGAGGACATCTAAGTATGTTGTACTACCAATTATGAATATCAGGCACATGCACTGTTTGTGAACTGCTATACTGTCATTAGTACGTTACGTCTGAACAGTTTGTGGTTTGTGTTGGCATTAGCACAATCCACTCAGGATGAATGGACATATTTCTGTACTGTGTATGCCTACCTACACCCCTGGTTGTGCCTGACTGCATGGGTATATAGTACCTTTGGGTAGGGGTGCAGAACTGCAGTGTGCATTATTTATTATGGTGTGATGTTTATCTTACTGAACATGCAGAGTTGCTGTGTACCTGTAAGTCTATGAAGGCTTGTAGTCTGTCTGAGTAGCTCCCACCTATGGACATATCCAGATGGTAGACAGAGGTCAGCCTAGCATACTTTGACTGTGCACCACAGCAGTCTTTTCAGCACCTGAACAATGGCATTGTCACAGGTGGTTGCTAGCAGTACATAGCTACATCCTTTGCTATTTCTGTGTTGTATTGCTACATAAGGGCATGCTTGTGGGATTCATTCTACAGCTATTTGCAGAGTGTGTAACAGCAGACAAGCTGATATGCCTTTGTGTTTCTGACTCTTCCAGGCCTCAGATACACTCATGTATATATTTGAACAGCCTCAGGGAAAGATACATATAACTGGGATACACCTGTCATATAGTTCAGACATTTTGCAGTTCAGACTTTGGGTGATTCAGAGCATTCCTATTACTACACCTTTTCTGGTGTGCAAGCGGTGTCTGCTCTCACTTATTAACATTTGTTATTAAGTGAGATTCAACACCTTTCTGCCTACTGTTAGTACATTTCACAGGGAGTCAGAGGGGCACAGCTAACATTTGTTTACAAATCAGGGTCATCACTGTAGAGCAGTCACTGTTGGGAGGTTTGGCCTGTGACCTATGCAAATATGCCAGTGTTTATCCTGCCCTGATACTGTGTGGGGTTTGTAAGCTGCTACTGTAACCTTATTCCCTACTAGCATGGCTGATTCTCTTTTCACAGTCATGTCATGCAATTCAACAACACCTGCTGGTTAAGGCCCACAGTACAAGATTTGTGTTATGGCATTCATATTTTCCCTTTACATTCCCTCATAGTAATGCATGATATATTTATTACAGCAACAAGTTATTGTATATCTGTTGTGGCTCAGTGGTAATTTATGCTGTCTAGTGTGTCCAAGGTCAGGGGTTCAAGACTGACAGTTGTATTTGATTTTGCTGATGAGCAGACTACAGGCCTTGTCATACAGAGTGACTAAGGCACTTTTAAGCAGTTATAAGCGGGTTTGCACGATGCTTAGCTACGCTTATCTACGCTTAGCTAAGTGCACACAAGCACATACCCGCTGACTACTGCTTAAAAGTGCTTACTCCCGCTAACACCTGTGCTAATTTCTTTTAAAGAAAAGAAAATGGGGAAATAGGAAAGTGGTGAAAAGGGGGCACAAAGAGGGTAGGACAGTAGGACAACAAGCTCAGGATGTGCAGGAAGGATGTAGGGAAGGCCCATAGCTGCCCAATTCTTTACCAGCAACAGCTGTGCATATGTTAGAAATTTAGAGTGAAATTTGAAACCTTCCACCCCTGAGAAAGGAGTGAGGACAACAAAGTATGTTGTACAGCCAATTGTAATTATCAGTTTACATGTCCAGCAGACATGTGTGCGAAATGGGCAGCTATGTATGGGACGTAATTTTTTTGCGGGCACAGATTGCCCTTTTTTATTTTTTTTTCAGGTAGGAGTGGAATGTGAGGTAAAGGAAGTAGGAATATTGAGGGAGGTGGGTTGGGGAGGTTAACAGACAAGACAAACAAGATGCATACAGGGGTGGAGTATGACACATGTGGTGGGTACACACAATTGATGGGGACGGATGCTTGGATATCGCAAGCCCATGAGCCCACAGATGGCAACATTGGAACTGAGATCCTGACCCATGGGCAATTACCACTGTGCCTTCACAGCCCAGGCCAAGGCTGTGCTGGGGGCTGGATAGGAGGGGCAGGTACACCCATGAGTTGTGCCACTCTCACCTCTAGCTGGTGTAGGGGATCAGTCATGGAACGCCTGATCACACTACGCACCACAGCCCGGACCCTTTGGAGGGTGAGTGGAGGCTCTCCTCCGGCCACGCTTGCAGAGGGGGGGGTGAGCCCCATCCCCTGCAGCACTTCCACCCGAAGGTGGCACAGGGCCACCGGAGGAGGAGTTCCCGGGCTGGGCACTGGTGCCAGTTGCAATCGCCAGCTGAGGTGGGAGAGGTGGGTCTGCTGGGACCTGCCTTCCCTGTTGTCCTATGTTTAGCAGTATTTAATGGCATTTTGGGTTAGTAACAAACAACACCATTCAAAATTAGTTGTAACAGCATGCATTAGTATTCCCATTAACCAAACACACATGAATTCCAAACATTGAACAGCAAGCATAACCAAACACACATGAATTCCAAACATTGAACAGCAAGCATAACATATGCATATTTAGAACAACAGTGGACATTCCAACAGCATGCAGGGTTGATTGGTGGCAACGGGCAATCAGGTTTGGATATGTGAACAGGGCACATGCATCAACGTACATGCAGATATGTATAAACCAACAGGACAAATGTCCATATGAATTAATTGTGAATAGACATTCCCAGTTTGGTGTGGAATAGCATCATTTGTGAACATAACATAGGATGGTAAAATATTACATTAACAACTTAGAATACCTATACATATACTGTACATTCCTACTAGCTGCAGATATATATCCCCTACATTTATTAGTACAGTGCCCTGTATGTAACCTTAGAAATGTTGGTGATGGAGATGTTACTGCTACATTAATATACATTCCATTTGTATTCATATATGTTCATATCTGGCTGTGTTCAGGTAAAGTATCCTGCTACATTTGAACAGTTACATACAGTTCTAGCAACACACTGACATTTGTGGGATCATAAGCACAAGCTGCTCATGTACCGAATTAACATGTACATACTATACATGAAACAGTTGAGGACTATAAATATTCCTCTGAGATACTGGCATTCTCATCAGCCAGTTTATATGGGCCTAGACAACTGTGGATGTTCAGCATTTCATACATCTATACTATCTCCATAATGCAAGGATACAACAACATATCCAAAATGTGGGACGGACACAGTCCAGGTATTGTACTTTATTAAAAACATTTCACTCTTTGGTTGTGGCTGTCTCATTCATTCCATTATGTAGTGCATGCAGTATACCTTTATTCCAGACTTCTTACACCTTTATTGGTAGCTTCAAACTCTTTCTCACACTCTCTCACTTATTTTATATTTACATTTCAGGATGGTACTTAATTCCAGGCTTTATTAACATTTATTACTGGCTTACAACAGTCCTTTCCAGCTGACTCACTTATTTCATATGACAGTATATACAAGGATGTATTCAAGACTTGTCTGTCCTTTATTGATGGATTAGAACACTCATTTTCAGGCTGAAGCAGTTATCTGATATTACAATACAGGTGGAAACTCTATTTGAGACTTGTTTACTCTTTATTAATGGATCACAATACTCTTTTTCAGGCTGCATCACTTATCTGATCTTAGAATACTAAGAGAAGCTTTATTCTAGACTTATTTGACCTTTATTACTGGGTTACAATGCTGAACTCTTTTACAGGCTGTCTCACTTATATTCTATAATAATACCAGCTGAATAATTGCTAACCTGCCTGGTGGCACAGCCTTAGCCTATCAGCATAGGCTTGCCGATTCGTGGAACAAACACCTGCAGCTGTAATATAAATTAAGGGATATTGGAACATACATATCCATACTATAGGCTAGGATAGCATTTCTTACATTCTTAATTACATGGATACTTACTCAGTAGCGGGGCATTGGGCATATGACGGGCCTCCTGGATCCATCGGTTCAGTTGGTTCTCCTTTCGACGTTTCAGGTCTGCATGTGGTGGCGGACCTGCTCACCAGTCCTGGGAATGCCTGTGGCACTGGTAAGATCATGTGCCAACTGGTTTCACGCCTCTGTCTTGTACGCTCCCCATTGAACCTGGCCCTGCATGAGTCGGCCTTCATGTTGATGGACTAGGAGCCAAACCATATATTTAGACTCCGCAATGCCCCACCTTTGCGCTCTAATTACCTTCTCCGATGCCAGCCATCCTGACTGCAAGTGGGTACCACAATCAGTTATGGCAAGTATTCCCGCCGATGGGACTTAAATATGCCGCATTTCCCACACTTTTTTGTGATTGGCCATTTTTGAGAATTCTATGCTGACTGCAGACCTGCTTAGCAATGGTTAATCTACCATTTCTATGAATATGTACGCTAATAGTGGCTATTTTTCCTAAGCTGTCATGGCTTAGTGGTTCTGTACTTTGATTATGATGTACAGGGTCCTGGGTTCGAACCTTGTCACTCTTTTATTTTAATACTGTCTAGACAGGCTAGGGGGTGTGGCTGCGTTTAAGCAACCTAGCTCTACGTTGCTTCACAGTGCCTTACGGTGCCCTGGTTGGCACGGCACGCACGTCCGCGCAAACACATTGCGCTGGGTAAAGCGCTTTTAAACTTTGGGCAACTCTATTGCGCTGAGTAAAGTGCTATTAAACTATGGACACCTCTGTTTAGCTGGGTAAAGTGCTATTAAACTATGGGCACCTCTGTTTAGCTGGGTAAAGCGCTATTAAACTATGGGCACCTCTGTTTACCTAGATACAGCACTGCTTAACAGCAGGCTATTATATATCTGGGTCCAATATATATTTTGTTCACTGATACATTGACCATTTCACTGCTTTTAATTAAATTTTAATCATATATGTCTGGTATTATTTCAAATTCTGATTTAAAACATAAATAAGAAGGGGAGTGGTGGGACTTGAACCGTGAATGCCTCCGCTTTGTGCATACACTCTACCATTACGCTATTATAATTTGGATTACTTTGCATAAGTAGTTCTTATATGCTCTTCAATATCACAATTGCTAACTGTACTTAAGCAATGGGCACATCCATGCAAACAAGCGCAAATACGGGCAGCTATATCGTGGATTTAAAAAAATATATTTATTTGTTACGTTTTATAACTGTGATGGGGGTTTACAGTGTCAGGGAGTGTGGTGTTGGGTGCAAGTTCATTTGAGTGAACTCGCTCTTGTCTGTTGACACTATGCTTTTTAAAACCTTGCAGGGGTGCGGACTTTTAGACTGCTCGTCAGTCGGACACGCCTCCTGCTTGCCTACTCCGTCCATGTAAGAGTTACGGATGAGTCAGCGTGCCCTCATGAATATTCATGGCACGCTGACATCATACCGTTCAATTGCAGCCTCCGAGTAAGACATATTAAGTCTTACACGGAGGTTTCGTGAATCCGGCCCAGCAACATGAAAAGGCATTATTATTTATTTATTTATTTGACATTTGTTTATCAGCATAGTACAACTGGGTCACATAACCCATTTTCAGTGGAGGCCCGGGGAGAAAAGCTCCATATAAAAAAACTTTGTTAAACATATAATACACAAGTTCCACATTTTTTACTTTGTTACACATTACAGTATATCATTACAGTATGTTACACACACACACACACAAATATATATGTATATATATATATATATATATACATATATATGGGAACAGTAATGTTTGCATTCTGAGCAGTCACTTAAGGTTGCTAGTGTTGTAAACAGTAAAGTATTTACACTTAACATTTATGCACAAACTGAGATAAGCTTCCTGGGTAGATAGTATTTCCTTAAAGTGTGCACAGTTTACATTTATACATCACTGAATTAAGCTTGTTGGGTAGACAGTATTTCCTTACAATATATTTTAGTGTCATGATCAGATTAAAGTGGGAAAAGTCAGAGTGTTATTCCCCTGACAGATATGTCAGTTGCTGGAGGTAGAGCAGTGTTTGGTTTCATAAAGTTTGATGTGATAGTTAGTGGATTAGGGAAGTTAATGAAGTAAAAGTAGGTTTAAGGATGGAAAAGTAGATTAGCCTGGGGTAAGAAATGTGAAGTAAGGTGGGCAAGGAGTTAGTCTAAGACTGAGTGGGAGGGTATTCTATAACTTAGTGATAGAGTATGGGTAAAGCGATTTTCCTTGATTTCTGGAAGGTTTGTAGCTATCAAGAAGGTTTTTATCCTATGATCTGAGTGTTCTGTTTGGTTTATAATGTTGGACTAGGGTTAGCTAGGGCAGGGCAGGCCATGGGCCCATAGACTAATTTGTGGATTGTGACACTGTGTCCATATCCATTGACTCTGGTAATATCACTTCAGTCTTACTACTAGACCTATCAAAGGCATTTAACACAGTGTCCCACAACAAACGTCTTCATCAGCTATCCATTATAGGTTGCACTCCACCATCCCTCCAGTGGTTTACAAGCTACCTACCCAACTAGCAACAGTGCGTCAAATTGCAAAATAAATTATCCCAATATCAAACCAAAGTAACTGAGGTACCACAAGGGTCCATACTTGGACCCTTACTCTTCAGTGTTTTCACCAACAACCTTCACACCTCAACAGCACTTAGCTCCATTATCCAATATGCAGATGACACTACAATAATTTCCACCTCAAGTAATATACAATAACTCCAGCAACTCACCCAAGTCACCTTCACCTCAATAGTGACATGGCTGACAGAAGCCCAGCTACTTTTAAATCCTAAAAAACAAAACTCCTGCTTTCCTCGACAAAACCAATCTCACCTGACTTTAAAATATTCTCACAGGATAACACTGAAATTGAAACAGTTCCCACAGCTAAGCTTCTGTGTTAGAGGGTAGCTTTCTAGCTTGTCAGTGGGAGTGGTAAGCACCAGCTAGCCTATCTACCACAAGAGGAGTGGTTTCTGGACCAGAAATAGTAGTTTATTGTCCGTTTGGGCAGTGTTTCCATCTCTTTCAACTTTCTGGTTTAAAAGAGCACATTTGCTCTCGTTTCCCACCTTTCCTGAAACTAGTCTAGTCCAGATACAGATTTGCTATATCCAGGACTGTTTTCCACTTCTGAGTGGTGCCAAAGTCTGCTCTTTAATTTTTCCCTTAGACCTGCTAGTTCTCTCCTCTCCTGCACTTTTACTAGCTTATCAGTGTAGCACTTCACCAGACTTCTTGTAAAAATTATTGTAGCACTCAAAAGTGCTACCAGCACTAAACGTTCTACAAGAAAACAGCTCCAGTACTTATTATTAATATCCACCCATCCAGGCATATCTAAAGATCAGTTCCATGTGCTTTCTCCTATTAACCTGGTGAACTTGGGCATCCTGAGGCAATGTAGCAACTGCCTCATATACACTGACAACCCTCTCCTCTTACCTCCCATCACTCAGACTTGCAAGAGATGTACTTATATATCCAAATTGGAAGCCACACACTCTCCAGCCAAGACCAGAATAGCTGGTCAAGAGGAGAAGGTCAACACTTGCACCACACCACATGGAACATGTAGCCCTCCAGAACACACACCAGCACTGCCTTCACATAAAAACACAAACCACACACCCACTTTTGCGGAGGCTCTCAATAAAAATCTGCCCAAACAACAGAGATCTCCAAGGCAGAAACGCACTCCACCACCACAACACAAAACTAATCATGAGACACATAACTCTCCTAAACAGTGTGCCACTCAACCAAAGCCCCTAAGTCAGAACAGCATGCCCAGCACACTAGTCATAGGTGAATCGATAGTGAGACACACTGATGTCCCACTCACCAGGTTGAATAAGGAGAATGTAACAGTCAGCTGCCTGTCAGGTGCCAGGATCCACCACATAATGCACGCGCTCAGGTCCCTCAACAACAGGTACAAATATGACTCTGTCATTGTATATGTGGATGTGAATGATCTGAGATGTACCTCCCTGGAGTACATGAAAAGAGACATGGAGGAGCACTCGGATTATGTAGCCCAGGCGGGTAAGACCCTAGCCTGAGAAGCATCCTACCATCACCCAGAATTATACCACAGTACAAGCAGAAAATGATTGATTTCAACAATTGGCTAAGTTTCTGGTGTCATTCTAAGGGAATCCAGTATCTGTTTGCCTAGTATGACATGATTAACAAACCTCGATGCTTTTCCAGCGATGGCCTGCATCTGTCACCCCTGGACTTCCGGATACTGGCCAAGGCTCTTGCCACCCCTATAGTGCCTTTTTTAGGTGTGGTTCCAAAGACCAAATTACCACTGTAACATCTACAAACAAATGCAATCTGAGGGTCATGCTGCTCAATGCTAGAAGTCTAAATCTGAAAATGCACTCACTTGAAGCACTGCTTAAAATGGAGAACATCGACATTTGTGATGTAACAGAAACCTGGTTCAAGGCAGCAGAAAGTACCCCTGCACTATCAGGCTATAACTCATTCCACACCTTTCAGCCCTAGACCTTGGACTGAAGCTCCAAAGGCGGTGCTGTTTCCATATTCATAAAGGATGCACACACTTCCAGACTGGTAGTCCAACATAACGCATCAGAGATCCTTCAGGTGCAGCTAACATTGGGTAAGACAGCGATTCAGGTCATAGTCTGCTATAGCTCCCCAACAATGTCCTAAGACTCACAATCCATGTTCCTAAGCACATTGGAGAATATTAGGGTCCAACCTAACACTCTCATAATGGGCAAAATCAACTACCGCTCCATTAACTGGGAAAACTACTTATGTACCAATATACTTGCCCAATATTTCTTGGAGTTCATTAATTCAAATGTCCTGGACCAGCTGTTCTTATCCCCACTAGAGGTAGCAACATCCTTGACCTGGTCATTACTAACATGGGCAACCATTGCTCTACTCCAGTAGTTTAGTCTTCCCTGGTTAGATTCGACTACAAACTAATCACCCTGGAAATCCACATACCTCCCACCCCCACCCCCATCCCCCCGCAAAGATAATCACCATGAAAAACATCTTAAAAGCTAACTTTGGACTCCTAAAAACAGAGGCGGCTAACTTCATGGCACCCATGCAAATGGAGAATAGATACATGACCACCAAATCATACACCAATGCACTGTACAAACATGTACACAAATGCATGGATCTCACCATACCCAATAGAACCAAGACGCTCTCTTCCAAAAAAAAGGAAGCCAATCTGGTGTTCCCCTGCCATAAACAAACTCTACAACAGAAGGAGGAGACTGATGCAGAATAAGGCGAAGTCCTAAGACTGGAAAAACTCCCTTATCAGCCTCAACAAAAAGTTGAGATCCCTCATCAAATCCTCTAAAGCTACCTATGAAAACAGAATTGCATCAGATAGCAAAGACAACCACAAGGCCTTCTATATGTATGTAAAGAATCTCCATGGCAACACCCAGATTTGCTCTCAGCTACTGCACAATGGGACCTCCTATATCGAGCCAACAGATATTGCCAATATACTGGCCAACAGATTCAGTGCCAACTTTTCCCCTCCCCCCCCCAAAGGACCAATCACAATGCCAGTAGAATGCCAGGCACCCAGTATTACTGCTGCACAGGTTAAAACAGCACTGTCCAAGGCCAATAATACAGCTTCCATGGGACCTGACAAGATCCCTGGCTGTGTTTTACATGAACTACAGAGTGAACTGGCACCTCACCTGTGTGCTTTGTTCAATCGCAGCCTCACCTCAGGCTTTGTCCCTACTGAATGGCGCACTGCTACAGTCATCCCTCTCTACAAAGGAGGAGTGACTACAGACCCTAGGAACTATTGCCCCATTAGCCTGATGAGTCTGATATGCAAAGCTATAGAATGCATCATCGTGGACCTAATAGCCAAGGATATAGGGAATATCCAAATTATGGATGCCACACAGTTTCATTTTGTGAAGGGTAGATCATGCCTGCTCAACTTGGTCGACTTCTTTGAGTCAGTCACCAGAGCTGTGGATGAAGGCAAGGTGGTTTATACAGCCTACCTTGATCTGGTCAAGACATTTGATACAATTCGCCATCCAGGAATCATAGAAAAACTGGCTCACAGATAGAACCCACAGTGTAAAAGTAGCAGACTCCAAGTAAGCCTGCTGACCAGTCACAAATGGAGTCCCACAGGGTTCAGTCCTGGGTCCTCTCCTGTTTGGTATCTACTTCTCTGAAGTCCAGGCCAACACAAAGGGTCTCTGGCTGACAAACTTCACAGACGATTGCAAGTTGGGAGCTGTTATTAACTCCCCAAGGGGTGTTGACATCCTAAAAAAAGGCCTCACTGAGACCAATGACTGGTGTCAGAACCATGGCCTTAAGCTCAAAAAAATGTGTCATCATCCCCTTTGGGAAAAACCCAGTTCCTATGAATTACCACATCGATGGTAGTCCACTCAACACAGAAGGTGTTATAAGAGATCTGGGAACACAGGTTGACAGCAGCCTCTCTTTTGAACACCACATTGCCACTTGTTCAGAAAGTCCTTCTATGTGGCACATCTCATTACTAAGGGTTTTGCATCCAGGAAGAAAAAGGTCATCGCCTCCCTCTACTATTCCTTCATTAGACCAATCATCAAGTACAATGCCCCATTTGGCATGTACCTCACTAGACACCTGCAACAACTGGAGGAGCTACAAAAGTACCTCAAAAAGAGGATCCTAGGCCTTAAACACTTGTCCTATATGGGCAGACTCAAAAAACTCCAACTATTCTCTCTCTCATATCGTCTACTTAGAGGCGATCTGTGCTTGACATACAAAGCCATGTCTGATCCAGCTCTGTTAGAAATGCTACATCTAAAGAAATCCCAATCCCTCCGCACAACACGTTCCAGTGATCTCAACCTCATTATCACAATCAACATAACATGCTGGAGGGACAGGTTCATAACCCAGAGACTGCCCTTGCCATGAAATAGACTTCCTGTACATGTCAAACAGAGCACCCCACTGACCCTCTTCAAGAGAAACCTTGATGAGTGAATGAGAAATACAAAATTCACCCTGGGGATCACTCCAGTAGCTCTTCTCAACAGAGGCACTGGGAACTAAGGTTGGGTGGCATGAGGTCAGGGTAATCCTGTGGGCTAGGTTTGTAAAGGCTCCAGGACCATTAGCCTAGTACACACCTATGAACCTATGAACAAACTAACTTTCAAACACCACATCTGAAATAGCATTAAAAAACACATATCAAACTAGGAACACTCTACAGGCAAAAAACATTCTTGGATAGCTCCACCAGAAAAACCCTTGCCAGCACCTAATTGATTCCCTCACTCTTATATGCAGCCCCCTTATGCACCAATTTACAATCTTCTCATAAAACAAGCTCCAATCCTGCTACCATAAAAGTGGCAAATTTGCCACAGGTTACTCCTACCATTCCCACCACTGCCATGCTCTGAAAGAACTAAAATGGCTTGAACCCGCACAACACCTAAGCCCAGTACAGCTGTCTTCTGCACATAAAATTATATATACACCTGATAGCTGCCCAGCCCTCAAATCTGTCCTAAAACCTTACATACCTACAGCCCTCCACTCTGAAAACAAACAACTCCTAACCATCTACATTCCAAACAAAACAGCTGGACATGCCTATATTCTCATGCCACTGCCAAGCTCTGGAACTCTCTGCCAACAGACATTACTACCACTAAGAGCTTTAACAACTTCAAACATACCCTGAAAAACATTTTCTATGTCATAAGACCTGCCCATTCTCTTCCCCTAATGGGTGAACTCCATTCACTCTCTAGGGGCTTTCTTTTCTATCCCTAAAACAGGAATTTCATCTACTAACCACTAGCAAATTGGATTAAGGGACTTTACAAGTTTCTACGCTCTTAACTTTCCCATCCTTCTAAGCATCTACTTGCATTTAATGTTCTGATCCTCACTCTTTACCTTACTCCTACCAGATGTATATATAAAAAAATTGCAATCTACCACTTTAATTTAGTACATGTTTTATTATCATATCTACCTCTCTGTACTTATTTTGCACTCATTTATTATTAATGTGTGCTTTAATACCTGCTTTTATCCTGTTCATGTAAATTGTCTTAACTTTCATATATCATTTAAAGCTTTTCTCCCCGGGCTTCTGCTGAAAATGGGTTCCTGACCCAGTCGGACTTTCCCGGTAGACAAATGTTAAATAAATAAATAAACAAATAAATAATAAAATTCTTCTTTATGAAAAATATTAAAATTAAATTATTAGATGGACATATAAAGTTAATAAAAATAAATAAATCACAACTGAGCTCAAATCACACATAAATAAACTTAAGGTAAACAAAGCTCCTAGTATAGACAATACTATCCCAGAAACATTTAAATTACTCACTAAATAAGCAATAGTTTTATTATTAAAAGTGTTTATTTTAGTAAGCCAAGGCAAAGATATACCTCCTTCTTGGAAATACTCAGTAATATCTCCAATTCATAAGTCAGAAAAAAATGCAAATGGATGTTCTTCTTATAAATCAATATCTCTTTTGAATGTTGACTATAACATATTCATGGCAAGACATGCAGATAGAATTAAACAATTACTCCCATTGTTAATGGATGAAAATCAAACTAGCTTCACATGGGACAGAAATTCTTATGATAACATTAAAATATGTGGAATATGACTCTGGTGGGTCTAGATATAATCCAACACACATACACCCGCAAGTATGGATGTGCACGGACCAAACCATCCAGGCAGTAGGTAAACCACAAAAAGAGGTCCAACACAGTGGGTGAAAACCTTGAATCTGTTTATTTAGGTAGCATAAGAGACCACAAAGCAAACTGGTTTCTGCATCAGCCTTCCTCAGTGCATTAAAACAAATACAAATGCCCAGTCCTTAAATACATGACATCATTAGCATTCACAAAAATTATTGGTTGAATATATCATTATAACAATTCATTCAGACCAGGTTTAAACAAACCCCCTAGCCTGATAATCCAACCTGATTCCTTGTTATTTAATATAGTGTGCCAACCGACTTTAGAAAACTTAGAACCCTGGACCCTATCAATCACAGAAAATGTAAATCAATCTGTCTTATCTACCAATGTGTGCTTAAATAAAGCATTAGTGGCTCTCCTGTTCCTGATCTCACTGAGGTGTTCGGAAATTCAAAGCCTCATTGTTCTAGACGTTTGTCCAACATAAAACACTGAACAGGAACAAGTAGCCAAATACACAATCCATTCACTACTACAATTTCCAAAACATAAAATGTTGTAAACCTTGGGGGTGTTAGAACTGGTAAATGTTTGAGTTTTAAATATGTGGGGACAAGCAGAACAATGTCCACAAGGAACACATCCCTTAACCTTATAGCCAAATATAGTGGACTGTTGAAGTATGGGCGGACCCTTACGTTTATAATGGTTGAAGCGGGAACCTAACGTCGGCCCCCTACGGAAAGAGAATGAACAAGTAGAGGACAATATGTCATTGAGTTTGGTATTGGCCTTTAAGATATCGCAATGTTGGTTGACAACCCTCTTAAACATTTGGAAATTGCTACCAAACGTGGTTACCAATCATATGGGTTGTTGTTCATCCCTGTCGATATCAGACTTTTTATAATGTAACAGCTCCACCCTAGATTGTTGTCTAACCTGATCCCTGGCCTGACAAATGTTATTGTCTTTATATCCCTTCTGGATAAATCAGTTATGCAGATCCTGTTCAAACCTGGCATGAGTCTCCTGAGTAGAACAAATGTGGCGCATCCTCAAAAATTGCTACTTGGGTATATTGCAGATGATGTGGGGGGGTGATGACTGCCACCATGCAATAATGTATTATACTGGGGATATTTTCTAAACACCTCTGGAGGGTATGCTCAAAATTTCTAGTAACCTTCACATCTAAAAAAGTGACAGATTCTTTGTTGGAATTTAAAGTAAATTGAATACCCCATTTGTTCTGATTGAGGTATTCAACAAATTCCAATAGGAAAGGTAGATCCCCCTCCACACCATCCAGCAATCGTCCAAGTAGCACCACCAGATGTCAATTTCTTGAAGAAATAGATTGTGTGAAACATCATAAATGAGCTGATGTTCAATGTAGCCCATGAACAGATCTGCATAAATGGGGGCAAAAGATGCCCCCAATGGCTGTGCCCCTAACTTGCCAAAAACATTTGCCAAGAAAGCAAAATACATTTTTTGTCAATACTTGTTCAGTTAAACATACTAAAAATGTATTGAATCCAGGGGGATAGATGTTAGCCTCATCCAACCAGAGTTACAATGCCTCAAGCCTGGCCCAATGTGGAATGCCTGTCTATAATGGGGGCACATCCAAAGTGCACATGAGCCACTTAGGCTCTAATTGCATGTTCTCAATGGTTTGTAAAAAAATTGGTTGTGTTCTGAATTCTAGCATGAACTAGGGGCAACAGTGGCTTTAAATATTTAGTCAAATAGGCTGACAGGGGTTCAGTCAATGATCCCCATCCAGAGACTATGGGGACATTTAATAACTTTTTCAGTTATATTTCTTTGGGGTGAGCTTATCGTTCATGTGGCTGCCCAGATTTATGGTGAATTGTTTTTTTTGGCATCTGAACTGGGGGTTAATGTCAATGTGTTAGGTGAAATTGTTTCACAACATCATTTTTACACCTTTAAATGTGTATGATGAACTTATATATCTTATATACCTTATGTATTAAAGGGGTATATATGGGATGTGTAAAAGTTTTTTTTAACATTCGTGTATGCTGTGTGAATGTATTGGTCACAACTGGCATTTCAGCCTCATATGGGGTTAGTATCCCTGATTTTTAACCCAATACAGACATTTTCTAAATGTCTGGTCAAGTTTTTTTAAATGTCTGGTCAAGTTGTTGTGTTCTAATTTATATATACCTAAACAAATTGCATTGTGGATTCATATTTGGTCCGGGTTTTGAGAGGCTTGGATCAGTTTCCACTATCAATCGCTGGTCATTTAAGGGTTTCCCTTGTGTTACTTTATGCCCAGGGATGGGCACAACAACCAACTTATTAGACTTTAGCAGTTTTTGATTTGAACCGTTTTTCATAGTGGTCTATTACCCCAGCAGTTTATTTGTTTTGCTTGGTTGTATTGTTCATTGAATGCATCTTAGGGGCCCTATCAGTTCCCTTTTGCAAAAAGCCTTTTAGGAGTCTTTTTTGCCAACCTTTAATATTGTGGTTATATTATTTTTTTATTAATATTTCTCACAATATATGTATGTTTTGCTCCCATATATGTTTCTGCTAACATTATGCTTATAGGTGTTTGCCTATAATTGTATTTTGGGGGTTGGATATAATGACCATTTTTAACACTGTTTTTTTCTCAGGCATTAACTAGTGTTATGTGTATGGTTGATAACTATATATTTTATTAAACGTTCAGTGGTCTTTACTGGTTGCATTTGTGTGGGCTGCTGGACATCATGACTATTTTAGATAGAGGGGCTAATAATATTTATGTTTATTTGAATTGTACCAATGTTACATTCATGTCAGCTGTGTATGTGTAGTTACTGATATTCAGTGGGCCATCAATAGTTAACATTGAGGTCTGTTCATTCAGGCACAATCTTTTGGTATAAAGGAGTTATATAAGTGGTTTCACTGGGTGTTTTTGTGCATTGAGGATGGATTTCTCCAAACTTTTACAAGGTCTAGCAGCAGACCGAAATGATTTGTTAGCCTTTGGACGTGGGCCCAATAATAAGGAAGGGGATGCTTTGGGGGGGGTTTGAATCTCAAAAACATTTGTGCTAGCATGTTCTTGACGTTGATCAAGAGCATGAAATCCCTGAGGACTAACATTTGGCATTTGAGGCTGTTTAAGGCCTATAAGGTCAGAGGGATCTCTCCCCGTGGTCTCCGGTCAGGATCCAACCATGGGTCAGTATGATGGATGACACTTTATTGGATGAATGGGCTCAGGCCCAACATAAGGCCTCAATGATGTTTGTTGAACTCCTATCCCCTACTATGAAAGGACTATTGACAAATTTTGTGTTGAAGTTATGAGGAGATCAAACAGTTTGAGGGGAATCTTTTTTCTCCAAGCATTTCAACCAACTAGCCAAGGACCTGCTGGTCCTTGAACAACAACTGAAAAACAGAAAGTTACATAAGTTTAACAGAGATGTCATGGATTATGAAAGGGATAAACCCTTTGGGGTTCAACAGAAAAATGTTAGTTTTGCGGACTCCGATAGGAAAAAATCGGGGCCAAATAGGAAAAGACCACGATCAATATTAAAAAAGGGTCGTAACTGACCCAGTGGCACCTCAGGGGATGAATCTTCTTCAGCCACCGACATTGATTTCACCTCTCTTTCTGACTCTCCCATTGTTAAAAGATGTCCTAGCAATGATCCCTTGGGGGGGGTAGACGCAGGGGTGAGAAGAAACATAAGGCAAATAAACAACTTACAACAGTTGTTGGACCTAATAATACTCCATTAGGTTTGGAAAAAAATGTACACAATATTTCCAGTTATGCGCTGTCAGAAAGTGAAATAAAGTTACTTAATTGAGGACTTAATTTAGGCCTGGCTTTTTTGTTTATGAAAACACATTGGTGAACAATGTTTTGAATTTCTGTCATTTATTGAATTTAAGATTGTTTTCTTGGGGCACTGAAAATACTCAAAGATCTACTGATTTTCAGTTCCACAGAAGTAATTTTGTTCCACCTATGGATAAAAATGTGGGCATTTTTAAAGATTGTGTGTTAAAAGATTTACATTTTAACCAATCCATTATGCCAAACATTAATAACAATCTAACTAAGTCTGAACAACTAGCTATGCAACAGTTGATAGCCCAACAAGATCTGGTCATATTACCAGCTGATAAGGGAGAGGCAATAGTAATCAAGGATTGGGACAAATATTTGGCGGAGGGTGAGAGATAGTTGGGGGATGGACAATTCTAGATGGGTATGCCACTAGACTCGACATCACAATTCAAGAAAGAAATTGACAACTTTCACAATTTGGCTTTGGAGGAGGGCATTATTAATAAAAAAACTGTGTACCATCTAACAGTTTCTGACCCTCAATCTCAATATCTGTATCTCCTACCCAAAATTCACAAGAATTTGTCCAATCCCCCAGGTAGACCAATAGTCTCTGGATGGGGATCATTGACTGAACCCCTGTTGGCCTATTTCACAAAATATTTATAGCCCCCGTTGTCCCTAGTTCATGCTAGAATTCAGGACACAACCAATTTTTTACAAATCATTGAGAACATGAAATTAGAGCCTGAGTGGCTCATGTGCACTTTGGATGTGTCCTCATTATATACCAGCATTCCACATTGGGCCGGGCTTGAGGCGTTGCAATTCCGGTTGGATCAGGCTAACATCTATCCCCCTGGATTCAATATGTTTTTGGTATGTTTAACTGAACACGTAGTGACAAAAAAATGTGTTTTTTTGGCAAATATTTTTGGCAAGTTAAGGGCACAGCTATTGGGGGCATCTTTTGCCCCCATTTATGCAGATCTGTTCATGGGCTACATTGAACATCAGCTCATTTATGATGTTTCACACAATCTATTTCTTCAAGAAATTGAAATCTGGCGGCGCTACCTGGATGATTGCTGGATGGTGTGTGGGGGGGGATCTACCTTTCCTATTGGAATTTGTTGTATACCTCAATCAGAACAAATGGGGTATTCAATTTATTTTAAATTCCAACAAAGAATCTATCACTTTTTTGGATGGGAAGGTTACTAGAAATTTTGACCATACCCTCCAAACAGAGGTGTTTAGAAAATATCCCCAGTATAATACATTTTTGCATGCTGGCAGTCATCAACCCCCACATCATCCGCAATACACCCAAGTCGCAATTTTTGAGGATGCTCCACATTTGTTCTACTCGGGAGACTCATGCCAGGTTTGAACAGGGTCTGCATAACCGGTTTATCCAGAAGGGATATAAAGACAATAACATTTGTCAGGCCAGGGATCAGGTTAGACAGCAATCTAAAGTGGAGCTGTTACAGTATAAAAATACTGATATCAACAGGGATGAACAACAACCCATACGATTGCTAACCATGTTTGGTAGGACTTTCCAAACGTTTAAGAGGGTTATCAACCAACATTGAGATATCTTAAAGGCCAATGCCAAACTCAATGACATATTGTCCTCTACTTGTTCATTCTCTTTCCGTAGGGAGCCGACGTTAGGTTCCCACCTCAGCCATTATAAATGTAAGGGTCCGCCCACACTTCAACAGGCCATTATATTTGGCAATAGGGTTAAGGGAAGTGTTCCTTGTGGACATTGTTCCGCTTGTCCCCACATATTTAAAACTCAAACATTTACCAGTTCTAACAACCCCAAGGTTTATGACATTTTATGTTTTGGAAATTGTAGTAGTGAATGGATTGTGTATTTGGCTACCTGTTCCTGTTCGGCGTTTTATGTTGGACAAATGTCTAGAACACTGAGGCTTCGAATTTCCGAACACCTCAGTGAGATCAGGGACAGGAGAGCCACTAATGCTTTATTTAAGCACACCTTGGTACATAAGACAGCTAGATTTACATTTTCTGTGATTGATAGGGTCCGGGGTTCTAAGTTTTCTAAAGTTGGTTGGCACACTATATTAAATAACAAGGAATCAGGTTGGATTATCAGGCTAGGGGGGTTGTTTAAACCTGGTCTGAATGAATTGTCATAATGATATATTCAACCACTACATTTTGTGAATGCTAATGATGTCATTGTGTTTAAGGATTGGGCATTTGTATTTGTTTTAATGCACTGAGGAAGGCTGATGCCAAAACCGGTTTGCTTTGTGGTCTCTTATGCTACCTAAATAAACAGGTTCAAGGTTTTCACCCACTGTGCTGGACCTCTTTTTTGGGGTCTAGATATAAACAATGCATTTATTCAATTAATTAGGATTATTTATTAGTGGCTCTAGAAGAATATGGATTCTCACAAAAATGTGCTCAATTAATAAAATCACTTTATGAAAAATATTTAGCCTATGTAAAGATTAATTCATGCTTTTCTAATTCTATTGCAATTATTATGGCCACAAAGCAGGGATGTCCTTTGTCTCTATTATTGTTTGCTTTGATTATAGAATCCTTTGCAAACTATATTAGGATGAATGCAAACATTAAAGGCATACAAATTAGTTAGAGTCTAGAAATGAAGATTCAGTTCTTTGCAGATGACATTTTACTAACCTTAAATGATAATGTAAATTCTCTAAAAGCTCTATTGAATTCAATTGAGCTCTTTCAGTGTCTTTCTGGCCTCAAAATTAATGAAAGCAAAACAAAATTGCTACTTATAAATACTAATAAGAAAGATTTAAATAAGTTATTTTTAAATATATAGCTGCTGACAGAAACAAATACCTAGAAGTTACATTAATGAATGATATAAATGAAACACAACCAACTATAACAATATCTTAAATCATATCAGAAGTCTCATACAAAAATGGAATAAATTCTTCTTTTCTATGGAAGACAGATTATACATAATTAAAATGATTATATCTCCAAAATTATTATATTTTATACAAACTTTTTTTCTTCCCCCCTCTATAAATATATAAAACAGTTTTTGAAAAAGAATGTTAAACTTTCTATGGTATCCTAACAAACCCAGAATTCTTATTAATCAACACTCCAATAACTGGGAGGTGGGGGGTATTACTCTCCCAGATATTGAAATGTATGCATATAAAGACATTTATGGTTAAATAGTTCTTATTCAGCCAAATGAAAACAAACACATGAAAAGATTTGATTAAAATCAAGTCATTCAGTCTCTCTGCAATACAAAGAAATAGTTTCTAACAACTTTCTCTGGATGATGAGAGAATATACAGCTGACACTAAAAATAAACATATATGCTCCAAATTTATAACAAATATATTAAAAGCATACAAGAACTACCTGAACAAACACCCAGATATTAAGGCATGGGGCCGAATTCACGATGGCTTGCACTGAGTCTAAGAGTAGAGTAAGACTCCATGCAGCCATCATGTCCGACGAGCGATCCAGCAACAGCCTGCAGGGGTGTGCAAGAGAGCTCCTAAAATGGCTCTTACACGGACAGGGCCGGGTCATGCAAATTACCTCAATTGCAGGCAAAAGGCATGCAAATGAGGTAGATTTGTGATTCAGGAAACCCAAACCTGTCCGAGTAAGAGCATTGTTATTTGCAGAAATGTACTCAGTTGACAACTGAGTACTGTTCTGCAAATAGCAAAACGGAGCCATGACAGCTCCAAATAAAGGTTGCATCCAGTAGAGGAAGCATGCCAATGGCCAAATATACAGCCATTGGCAATGTTTCCCGATGCAATATGAAAATAAAAATAATTAATTTTTTTTTCTCCGATTTCCGATGTTTAAGCGTAGTGCAGCGCCATGCAAATGGGCTGCACTCTAAAAACTAGAAAAATAATAATTACAATCCACAAATGTGGATTTTATTTAAATTGTTAAATTACAATGCAAGGGAATGGCAGGCTGAAGACAACATGGCCACCGAGTAGAGGTTGCTAAGGGGGGAAGCACAGTCTAAGAGATGTAACCAAGCATTAGTAGGCAATCCTATGCAAAGGAGGGTTAGGATAGTGAATCACAGGTTTACATAGCAAATGAGCACAGTCAGTGGAGTGTAGGAGTAGGATAAGGGGAGTAACAGAGTAGAAGATAGGTGACATCACAAGTGGGGTATGTATGAAAGAAGGGAAGCTCATTGGAGCAGAGTGGCATGTGTCAGCTGTCATTTACACATCATTGAAAGAGGTGTGTCAACAGGTAGGCTAGGTAAAGGCAAGAAATGGAAGGTGTATGCCATGAATAACACCAAAGTTTCTTGCTGAGCGTGTATGCGTGCGTGTACATGCCTGTAAACCCGAGTAAGACAGCATGCGCGCGTGTAAGCATGAGTGTGCGCGTTTAAGCCAGAGTAAGCATGTATAAGGCAGTTTAAAGTGTTGTAAGTGCATTTGCACTGATGTGCGCCATTTTAACCCGAATAAGCAAGTTGTAGTCCGTGTAAGCATGTGTGTGCGCTTGTGAGCTGCTGTGAGCGTGTTTGTGCTTGTGTGCGTGGCGCTGCCCCCCTGAGGAAACAGAAAGGAAATAGGGAGCACAACAAATAGTAGGAAGCTACCAGGGAGTACTAGCAGAGCTAGCAGGTGAAAACAATCAAAATCAGGCAATTACACAGGCAGTACACTAGCCCAGCCCAGCCTAGCACTTAAAACTCTGCAACAACAGTCCATTATGTTTCTCACAAGAGACACTGCAGTAAGCTAATAGAAGTGAAAACTGAAAAAGCTTTACTGAGACAAAGAAATGTTAGGGGCTGCCATTGCTGTTATAAGGTGACATATGCAACATGCTGAAGGTGGTGACAATGGAAATGCTGCTGGACAACCCACAGTGAGGAAATGGAAAAGAGTGTACAGGCCCAGGGTAACCTACCAGGGGCTACATGAGCTGGAGATAGTGGAGTGCTATAGAGTGGACAGAGACCTCCTGCAGCAAATTGTTGAGCTGTGCAGGCCACGCCTCACACACAGAACCAACAGAGGGAAACCCATCTCAGTGGAAATCAAGGTATGTGTTGGCCTAAGAATATTAGCAACAGGTACCTTCCAGAGACCAACTGGTGATATGATTGGGATATCACAGGCATCAGCATCCAGGGTACTGCACCAGTTCCTGGATGCCATATCAGCACATGTCGGTGATCATGTATATTTCCCCAATTCCCGTGAGGTATTGGCCAGCAATATGCATCTCTTCCAGCAAATAGCAGAATACCCTGAGGTAGTTAGTGCAATAGACTGCACGCACATACACATCAAAGCACCAGCTGGTGAGCAGGGTAGGGTCTATTTCAACCGCAAGGGCTTCCCCTCCATCAACTGCCAGGTCATGTGTGATGCCCAGGGCATAATACTGAATGTATGTGCTGGCTGCCCTGGAAGCTACCATGATTCCCATATCTGGCATCTGACGCAGCTGTACCAGACATTTGCCAATGGGGACATCCCACATGGTCACCTAGTGGGGGATGCTGGCTATGCACTGGAGCCATGGCTGATGACACCCATCAGAAATGCA
This sequence comes from Protopterus annectens, assembly GCF_019279795.1. Lineage (NCBI taxonomy): Eukaryota > Metazoa > Chordata > Ceratodontiformes > Protopteridae > Protopterus > Protopterus annectens. The sequence continues at coordinate 625,220,084 of NC_056730.1, forward strand.
CACACACCTGAACAGGAACACCATAATGAGGCACACGCACAAACACGAAATGTAATCGAGCGTGTGTTTGGGCTGCTCAAGTCATGGTTCTGGTGCCTGTCACATCTGGTGGAGCCTTGCAGTACTCACCAACTACATATACCCAAATTGCCATGGTATGTGCTATGCTACATAATATGATCCTGCAAAAACAGCTGCAGCAGGACCAGCATAGGCCTGGCCCAAACAGCCCCCCACCATTGCCAAGGTCATCACAGGCAGAGCATGACTCAGAGGAGGAACAACCTGTGCCTGCCCCAGTAGGCAGAAGGAGGCATGCCCAGTATGCTTTGGCCTTGGCAAAGAGGCAACGCATAGCACATACACTGGCTCAGTAGGAACTCCGGAAATGATACCTCTCTCTGACTCGCACATATAGTAAAAGGGATGCCTAAGTTGACACTACCTGCTTTCAAACATGTACAGGGAGTGTAGTATGTGCATCCGACATAGGCAGCCATGCAGCACCACCTGAGGCATGATTGCCATGTGTTAAGCAATTTAAGGCAGTGCTAAACAGCCTTTGCCACCATGTAGTATATGCAAACAGAATCGCACACACCAACTAGTACAACTGTGGTCAATGTCGAGTAATATTGGGCAATGTCAAGCAAAGTTGGTGAATATACAGCAATGTCGGACAACCCTGGTCTAAGTAGGGCATAGCTGAACAAAAGCCAGCATGCTCATATTTGCTTAACTGGCCCTTAAGCAGTCTGGTCTGCTCAGTATGAAAATATAAAGCAGTGATGGGCCTTGAACCCAGGGTATTGTGCACTAGAGTTAAAGTACTGAACCACTAAACCATGACAGGATTGCAGTGATCAGCCAGTATGAAGGAATGTTGATAAGTCTATGCAAAGTATCTCATGGAAACCCTGCAGGCACAGCATAATCCCTGTTGAGTTATGACACAAAGGTGAGTCCTGCAGTAAGAACAGAACTTGACTTCCAACACACACAGTATAAATGTTAATATTGGTCATGTTCACACACATCCACAAATGTAGTGGACTTCAGATCACAACATACTGAAAGGTCACACTGGGCATGCTCACACACTTGAATAAATGAGACATATGTCAGGCAACAAAACATGGAAAGCCTGAACTGGGCATGCTCACACACTTAGGCCATGTCTGAGTACAGCAGTGGGCCACACATATCTGGCAGTTGCATGTGTTAACCCAGGAACCTCTCACTCTCCAGCAATCCACCCTGTGCACACAGTTACATGACAACAGATACATATATAATATAGTGGAACCCTGTCATGATCAAACATGTTCTGCAGATATGTAAGTTGTTCATAGAAACTGGGAAAGCAAAGATGATAAAGACCTGCAAACAGTATCAGCAATAAATATTGTGAATCCCGAACATAAGCATAGGTTCAGAGGTCGATACTAGGCTATCTGCCCTAGGGCATGTACAAGCCTAGCCAGAGTGTGTTTGGCTTTTGCAACCTTGTCAGATTACTACACTGTGCCAGAGAATAGTAGGTCATACAAGATAGCCCATGTATGTTTAGGCTAGTGTGCCTCTGTCTAGCAGGGACACAGAAGATATCTCAGGGGTAAATATACGATCACCCATACAGCCATCAAGATGTTCCCTGTAGGTGGTCAGTGGTTGGCTCTGCCTATGTGAAACTGTGATCACAATCCAGAGTGAGTGGAGGCCCTGGGATAAGAATATGTCCCTCCAGCATGTCCTATTAACATCTGTGCTGAGGTATATGTCCCTAGAGTGTGTAGCTACAAGGGGGTCAGATATCCTGAGGTGGAGCATGTCCAGTAATTCTGGGTTGGGTATTACTGTAAACAACAGGCACACATCATATCCGAGTAAGTGGCAAGCGACTGACTAGAGCTGGAGTTATTGCATCCGAACTGTGCAGGTCATCCGTGTGAGTCCCTACATCTGCTTGGTGAGGAACTTCTGTGGCCAGTACAGTTGCTGCAGGTGTTGGGTAAGGTACACCCCAAAGGTGGCATTGTAACCAAGCATGGTTGTGATGAGTATAGGGGCACAATGACCTCACTCGATCTAGATGTGAAACCATATGGGATAAGGTGGCTTATATAGAAGGTCTGTCCAACCACTTTGGCAACGTGAATGTCAAAGGCGACAGTACAAACAAGTCATGTCCCCAATCACCTAACAACTCCTACCATATGTAATGGAGTACTAGCTATGTGGTAATGTGTGGGCATGTTGTTATTCCCAAAGGGAATGATTATGCAACTAATGGCATTTAGCTGTAGGCCATGGCTCAGGCACCAGCCATCCACCTCTGTGAGACCCTGTTGGAATATGCATGTGGCAGCTGAAGAGTTGATTATGCACCAAGTTTGCAGTCAAGTGCAAACAAGGTCAGCCATATTCCCCCTGTGGTAGCCTGTATGTCAGACAAATGTATACTGAACAAGAGAGGTCCCAGGACCGAGCCGTGTGGGATGCCACGTGTAACTGGTGTATAGTCAGACATGGCACCTGCAATTCTGACCATGTGTGTGCTATCCCTGATCCAGGTAGCAATCCATCATGTGAGATATGTGTCCATATCGAAGCTGGTGAGCCTATGCATAATGGGCCAGTGGGTTATTGTGTGGAAGGGTTTTGCAAGGTTCAGGTAGGCTGCGTGTACAACTGTCCCTATGTTGATGGACCTGTTAACCGTCTAAAGAATACAAGCATGTCCAAGAGGCAAGATCTGCCCACAACAATGCTGAAATGTGTAGGACACAGTGTCTGTAGGTTCCCGATGTCTATGTGTAAGAGGCCCATGACAATACGCTCCATAGCTTTGCAGAACAGACTAGTTAGGCTTATAGGGCAATATTGTCTATGGTCCATTGTGGCACCAACTCTGTGGAGTGGGACCACTGTCGCTGTACGCCATTCCATGGGTACATATCCTGTAGTAACTTCGATATTGCACAGTGATGTAATGTGAGGGTTACATCTATCATGAAGCTTGTGTAAGATGCAGGCCGGGACACCATCTGGTCCCATTGATGCTGTAATGTATGCTTTGGGGAGGGCAGCACTCACCTGTTACTGTGTGATGTCAGGGAGGTTACACTCTGTTGGGGTGGATAGTCGCTCCCTAGGGGAGATGGGGGGAGACATCTGCAATGAACCTGTCTGACAGGATGTTGGCTATGCCAGTGGGTTCAGGGTAAGTTTAGTCAGTATGCAGTAACTCACAGCATATCAGTGAGTATACACCCAGGTTCCTGACATAACTAAAGAAGGCCTTGTGATAGTCCTATGTGTCTGGTGCAATTGTCCGTGAGAAGCAGCCCTTAGATAAGTACATGAGTGATCGTAGCTGTCTGCTAGTACAGATCACAGATGCTTTCCCCATCTGTGATTGTGCTCTGTCATGTAGTAGCTTCCTCCTGACATTGTACAGCTTATTAATGGCTGGGGTCTACCAGACAGGTCCCCTGCCATTGGAGGAGTGAGTCCTGTTGTTATTTGGGATAGCACAATCCATGCAGTCCACTAGGTGTCCATAGAATGTGTATGTAAAGGATTCAGCAGTCGGAGCCATATTTGCCACTGTCTCAGGGTCTCTGAAGGATACCACCTTGCTTTGGTGAAGTGAGATATTGGCTCATGAGAAGTTCATCAAGATTACCCAGGATGGGTATGTGGAGTGTATATGTATGTCCAGTGAGATATATGTATGTTCTGACCTTACCAATGAGGGGTATATTGCTGGTGTGGAACATAGTGTCCCCATGTTGGTGATGATCAGGTCCAATATGTATTCCCCCTTGTGGCTGTGGTGACTGGTTGTGCCATAGCATATGAATTTACAAATTGTAGCAACTGTAGGGCAAGGGTGTTGGGGCTTGAGTAGTATCCCCAGCCAATATCTGTGTATCTGAAGTCACCCAATATAATGGTGTTTGTGGAGAACTTCATATTCTCCACTGTTCCCAGGAAAGCTGAGTGTGGTTCCTGAGTATGGGAGGGTGGTCTGTAGCAGGCAAAAACTGAAAGGCAGTTTTGCACAATGGTAGTTGTATATGTATGGTCTGTGATGCTTAGTGCAGTGCTACTAACCCGGAGGTGTGTGTATCTGTGATGTATATGGATACTCCCCCTAGTTGTGTTGTCCATTCCAAGTCCTGTGGTCAGAAAGCATGGCATGAAACATAACCTGGTAGTGCTGGTGTGCATATGTGAGCCTGAACTAGGCATCTGTTAGTGCACAGATATCGCTATCCTCCATACTGAGGAGAGTCCTGAGTGGCCGCAATATGAGGGTAACACATCTGGTGTTGAGCAGCATTACCCTTAGTGTCATTTAACCTGTAATGTCTATGGAGATGTGTTTGTATTTTGAGCCCTGCTCAACAAATGCACTATGGTGGTAGCTAGAGCCTTAGCCAGAATTTGAAAGTCCAAGGGTGACAAGTGCAAGCTGTCCATAGTGAAGCTACATGGCATGTCAAGCATGTCACCACAGGCTGACAGACACTGTATCCCCTATGAATGACACCAATTTGTTAGCCAACTGTTAAACGTGATATGTTTGTCTGTATACTGTGACATCATACTTCGTGGGTGTAAGATGCTAGACAAGGTCAGGGTCATACTGGCCTGGGCTACATGATTACAGTGTTCTTCCATGTACCATGTCATGTGGTCCAGGGAGTAACGTCTGAGGTTTTATGCATCAGCATGGACAATGATGGTGCCAGTCCTGTACTTGCTTTGGAGTGACCTGACTGCATGTGTTATGTGGCAGATCCTGGCACCCGACAGACATCACAAAGGGACTATTCCCTTGTATGGGCTGGTGAGTGGTACGTCAGTGTGTCTGACAATAAGTGTCGCCTATCACAAGTGAATCAGGTGTGTTGTGTAGCCCGAAGGGCAGTGACTGTGTGGCACACTGACATTGTGAACTATGTGAGATGTGGGTATTGTAGTGGGGTTGCAGTCATGTGTGTGCCTGCTGCGGAGGTCTCTGCTGCTTAGGCAGAGTTCATTTACAGCATCCAAGTATGTGTATGTGTGATAATGTGGTTTGAGTGCTGTCGCCAGAGGATATGTGAGACTGATATGTGGTGTGTGTGGTTACCTTCACCACCTGATAGACTGTGACAGTCATGAGTCAAGAGAGTTCAGCACCCTGTATGTCTCTATAGGTGCATCTCACACGTATATCTGAGTTTGTCGGGAGGAGGAGAGTGTTGTCTGTATACATGAGGCAGATGTGAGATTGTGTCTACATCACAGCTTCACCAGCTGGACTGGAGAGTACACACGAAGTCGACCCCTGGACATGCCGGGATATCATGATGACATACACTGTAGCCAGATCACAAAGGATCAGTACTGTGTTAAGTGTGTAAAAGAGTATAACAGGGACTAGTACTCAGGTTTGTTGGTGTTCTGTAAAGAGTAGCTGAGAAGGAGTCCAGACTGAATCATGACACCTCCAACAGCTATGTCATATATAGCAATGTACACACATATATGTCATAAGTCAGGGCCAACTGTACCTGACTGACAATGCCGACATCCTGACAGACAGGCCCATATATACACACCCACCTTCCACTGATGATAGTCCATATCATCATACCAGGAGATATCACATGTAGAATGGATGAACAGCTACCCCCAATGCCAAATGCATGGCATCAAGTGGACTACATTGATTCCCAATATGTGTCATGCATAAACTACAGAAGAAACAGATCCAGCTGAGCCTCCCCCTACACAGGATGTGGAACCATTGAATGTGTTACAGCAACATATGGCACTCCATACAAGTGTTGGTGCAAAACACACCATGGGAAGTATAGTCCAGTACGCCTATGAAGTTTGATCTGCAAGGCCATGGAGTCCATGGAGTCCATCATGGTTGAAGTCATAAACAGAGCTATTGAAAGCTGACATACACACAACCTAACTAACTGTGGTATGTTCATGTGCGGATCATGGTTCCCAAACATGCTAGACTGTTTGCAAGGCAGCCACCCAGGACATACATCACTGAACACAGCTACACATGTCTCACATACACTTTGAATAGCCCTTTATTAACATCCCAGACACATGTAGTACCCACAAAACCATCAAGCTGTGGATAAATATGTGTTGGCATATGAAGGAATGTCAATGTGTCCACAGATAGATCACACAAGGTAAGGATTATGAGTTCCTGTTCAAGCTGTTGACACCTGACCACCCACATGGACCATTCCTTGAATGGCATAAAACAAAGTGTACACACATTACCATGTCCAGTCTGATGATGTTACCATCCTAGAAATACAGCAGGAGAAGGGCAACCACCCAATAAAACAAATAGCGCACCGTGCTAATGCATCTCTCTCTTGTATCATAACATAGGTAGGGCTTTGAATCCTGCAAATGCTGACTGTGTGTGTATGTGTACAATTGTCTTTGAAAAGAGTTCCCTTTTTGGAGACTGGGAAAACACACTAAAAGATGTACATTCCTCTTTGGAAAGACTGATGATGTCACCACCCTATGAATACAGCAGGAGAAGGGAAACCACCCAATAAAACAAATAGCGTGCCATGCTAATGCGTCTCTCACTAGTATCATAACATAGTTAAGTAGGGGTTTAAATCCTGCAAATGCTGACTGTGTATGTGTGCAATTGTCTTTGAAAGAAGTGTCCTTTATGGAGACTGGGAAAACACACTAAAAGATGTACATTCCTCTTTGGAAAGACTGATGATGTCACCACCCTATGAATACAGCAGGAGAAAGAAAACCCCCTAGTAAAGCCAATAGCATGCCGTGTTAATGCATCTCTCACTAGTATCATAACATAGTTAGGTAGGGGTTTGAATCCTGCAAATGCTGACTGTTCGTCTCTCTCTAGTATCATAACATAGTTAGTTAGGGGTTTGAATCTTGCAAACGCTGTCTGTGTGTATGTGTGCAATAGTCTTTGAAAGGAGCACCCTTTTTGGAGACTGGGAAAACACACTAAAAGATGTACATTCCTCTTTGGAAAGAATAATGATGTCACCACCCTTTAAATACAGCAGGAAAAGACAACCACCTAGTAAAGCAAATAGCGCACCGTGCTAATGCATCTCTCACTAGTATTATAACATAGCTCGGGAGGGGCTTGAATCCTGCAAATGCTGACAGTGTGTGTGTCACTGTTGGTCAATGCAGTGTGAGTTTTGCTTTTACTATGATATGACATATTATGATTACAACAATAAGTGCATTGCACACATCAGGTATCTGCGTGGCAAATATATATGTGTACATGTACCCTCAATCAGTACGTAGGTGTGAAGCCTGCATACTACATGAATACATTTGTTGCCATCGACAGGTTGTGCCGCTGCTTCTCAGATCGTAGGTCACATATGTATGTATGTGACATGACCGTCCACTGTCGTGACCCGTGTCCAAGGTCATCTGTGCCACACACACCCATGACAGTTACTTAAGAGTAGTGTGAGTGAGGGTATATGCCTGGGGTATATGTCAGACATGTTCATACACAACAACGACTGCCAATAATGGACAGTCTTTATAGGTGTACAACTACCTTGTGGATATGCATCCAGGCCTCTAATGTCTCATGTGATACACCTTGGGACTCCACAATACCTATGGATATGTGGATACCAAGGGACACATGACATAACATGAGGCTGTATGTACACATTGGTACCCAACATACATGTTGAGGGCTACCACCTATGTGGTACTGATGGGATAGAAAGTATAGTACATGTGGATGACTATGCCATAGTCGGCTTACTGCTATACAGCATGTATCAGATGACAGGTATCTGTCTGTATGATACCCTTGTGTAGGATATGCATCCCATCCAGGGAATGGATTGTAGGCCAATGCATGCATTTCCAGAGTTGGATGGACACATCCCTAGTGTGTTTGCATGTACCTAAGGGGGCTATATGCCAAACTGGTGTGTTCACAGGAATGGGTGGCGGTCATTACCACTAGTTAGTGTTATAGTGTAGCACTGGAAGGATCCAACTGTTACTGAATTCCCAACGATTGTGTGTCATTTGTCAGGACATCATCCAATGCTTGCTTATAGTTATGCTGTTGAGGTTGTGTATACTACCAGACCACAAATCATTGACAGATACTAACAGTATCACCCACAGCATAGTGTCAACCCATGTCATACACACATGTCTACCCATGTTAGTACATAACTGTAGTAGAATGCATACTGGCCATTGAAAGATACCATGAGATGTTAACAATGTGTACAACAGGGTATGCCACATGTCCCATGTGTCCACTATGCACGTACATGCAGACAGTGCACACCTACCATGTTCACATATGTACACTTGCTAATCTGTACTGCATACATCACACACATACTGTCCACTCACTAACACATGCTGGCAACACATTACACTTCAGCCAAGTGGCACATGGGTGGACAATACATACTCAGACCTAACAGTGGTGTAAACAATGCTACACTGACAATCAGAGCTTTGATGCATAATGTCTGCTGAGATATACCTACAAGTATGTCATTACACTTTCCTGTTGAGAACTTGCTAATATTGCTACACTGCTATAGTGTCACCCTGTGCATCAGCACCATGTTAGCCTGTTCCTCCATCAATGTTACAGATGACAGGAGTTGACACAGATATCATCATATGCACAGGGAGCTTTGTTGTTTGCCAGAGCCTGACATTGACCCATCCAATCGACATGTCTGTGTGTGTGTGTGTGTGTGTGTGTGTGTGTGTGTGTGTGTGTGTGTGTGTGTGTGTGTGTGTGTGTGTGTGTGTGTGTGTGTGTGTGTGTGTGTGTGTGGGACAACATTACAGCATGGGCCAATGTTGATGTAATGTGTGTGTGTATGTGTCAGCCCTAGTTGTTTGGTTAATGTGTGTGTGTCTGCATGTACTCAGGTCCACTGTGTGGCTGCCATATACAGTAGTTTGTGGGAGAGCCACAGACAGTACCTGCTAGGCTGTACAGATCACTGTCTCTGGCCACGGACACAGTACCTGTGCCTTGCAGGGGTGCTACAGACAGTATCGGGTACCAACCCTGACTGGGTACTGTCCTCAGAGGCAGAGGTAGGATGACTGGACCCATGTCCCTGCTGGGACTGGCCAGAGCCACGTGCACGTGGTCTGCTGGGACGGTCAATTGATAGGCCAGCCCCAGCATGGCTGGGGCTGGTACTGCCACTATGGGAGTGGCTGTGAACTGTGGGCCATCCGTGATCACTGCCAACTGTTTCTGTTGCTGGCATGCATCCTCGTCGATGTCACAACCGTCCCGTATGGTCCTGGCTCATGGAAGACATATTGTGGAGGGCACCTAATGTCTCCCCCCAATGTCTATCAATGACCTCGGTGTAAGTCCAGATGGCACCGGCAAGGTCACTGATACTGTCATTGATAGCGGTGTAATGTGCCCTCTGCACCCTAAATCCCTGCCTGGTGTACCGTTCCATACGTGCCTGAGCCTGCATTATAGCCTGGAACATACTGGATGTCGTAAGACCAGTGAGGGCACGCCTGCCAGGGGCAATATGACCAGCGGTGCTCCCCCGAGAACCCCTGGACCTCTGCCTATGTGGTACCATTCCAGGAATATGGCTATGGCTGCTGGAAGGGGATGCGAGTGCCATGGGTACCACACTCTCCTGGTCAATGCCAACTGTATGCTGTCCCTCGCCTATGGTCATTGGAGGTGAGGGATGTATTGACAGTATGAGTGTGTGCATAGATGGGGTTGAACGCTGTGTACTGTCAATTGGCAGACCAATGACAGACCCTGTCAAACCTTCCTGTGCCACAATACATGTCTCATCATCAGCACTATCCGTGGCAGTGGCTACAGGTTCCCTGTTGCATTCGGCCACCCCTAACTCAGCACCTGTGAGAGGAAGACAGGAAACTTACTTTACAGTCTGCACATGAACACATGCACACATGCACACATGGACACATGAACACATGAACACATGGACACATGGACACATGCACACATGTACACATGCACACATGCACACATGAACAAATGCACACAGGAACACATTCACACATGCACACATAAACACATGCACACATGCACACAGGAACACATGCACACTCCTCACTACAGCAGATAAACACACACAACAGCAATCCAAAACATACTCAATAGTGGTTGAAGGTGGGTGACAGTATCACAAGGTAAACAGTCATGTCACACGTGTCAGCATGCAGAATATGTGTTGATTAAGTCCATGCAGTGTGAGTGTAGACAGCCATAGTTAATGACAGTGTACATGGCTGTGGTGCATGTGTGTACATGTTCAGTGATTGCCTACACCCTGGAACACAATGTGTACAAGGACATGACATTTCTGTGCAAGTATTATAAGCTCTGCAATGTCCTGTGCACCATCATTCACAGGTATACATACCATGGCTGCATGTGTTATCTGTGTGTCACATGGATTTCCATGTCCCGATGCAGTGTCTGTGTCTGTAGCAGATAATTGTGGACACAGGTGTAGCACATGCATGCTATGTACACACACTGGATGAGTGGTGCATGTATACGTGATGGAATACCAATCCTGGACATGGCCATTGTACAGTGGTTATGGTGAGTGTGGGTCATATTCCAGATATGCCAGTGCCAGCCATGACATTGCATGGTACATGACTGCAACATTCAACATCACACATACCCAATGTGTGTCATGTGACCTATATACCCAATATCATTCCAGGACAAATATGTGTCACTTTGTACAGAATGTGACTGCTATGCATATTGTGTATAGTTGCATATGTTTGCACACACACAACATGCTATGCATAATGTGTATAGGTGCATATGTGTGCACACACACAACATGGAGGTGCAAAGCAATGACAGCTATGTGTAGTACTGTGGTCACTGTAACTGTATGGGGTGTAGTACCATTAGCCATCATCATCATGCATCATGTGGTCACTCAAGGCCACTAAAGTGTGCTAGACCACCACCTAGCATGCTGTACCTGAACCGCAGTGCCATGGCGAAGTTCACACTTACACAGCCACGTTGTACAAGGGTGTGTGAGGTGCTCAGTAGGGAGCATTACCTAACATGACTGTGTTATGTGTTGAAGAGTGTTGCACAGCCCCATGCTAGGCCCCCTACCCCTCAGGTATATTATGTGTGGTGTGTGGATGACATGTGGGATATTGAAGTGTGACCTGGCAGCGGGTGTCCGGTTATACTATGTGTAGCATGTTGAGGTGTACTGCGTATGACAAACGTGTTATGTTGTGTACATGTGTGTCAACTATGCCTATCCAATGTGCAGTACAGTGTTGCCACATTTGTGTCTGGTGCTCTGTGCATTGCATGTGATTGAGGCAGCTACTGACTTTGCTGAGATGTTTACCATCTCACAGCAAACATGCACAGCATGCCTTATGCGTAGGTGTGTTATGTGTACATGGCCTACACCTCACCTATGACATGCACATTTCAATACCAATTTTAAAGTGTTAACACACTCACCAGCATGTATCGTCTGTCCTGCTGTCACACCAGAGGGACCTACAAGAATATGACACTGTTTGTCAGTGACCACAACTGTGGCGTTGCTACTGTGAGTGTGCTAAACTGCAGTAGAACAACAGGCATAGGTGTATGGATACTATTCAAAACATCAGTATTGCACACAATAGGCAGCACAACTGCTAAACACAGTACACATCTCACATATGCGTAATCTAACAATACAGGTAACAGTAGTCTACAGCTAGGGCATGTTACCTGCACGCTCCATGTCACCATGTTGGGTGGCTCCGGCCTCCATGATGACGCATGTGTGATGTTGTTGCTGCTGTAGGCCAGGAGCCACCACACTTAGGAGCAGTTCCTCCACTCTGGTGCAGGGGGGATGTATGGCCACCCCACCACCTGTGGCAAGCTGTTGTCTATGGATAGCAGACGCACACGGTCGGACATGTCTAATTAAATCACTCCAATGATGGCGTACCTGCTCATATGTCCGGTTATGCATGCCTATGCCATTTACCCGACGAACAAGATCTTGCCACAGTGCAGTACGCTCATGCTGGTGCTGGCTGGCCCTGGAAAACAGCAGGGTATAGTGCTAAACCAGGCTGTGGTGGATTTCCTGTTCCTCTGCGGCTGTGTAGGAGGGATTCCTTTGATGAGCCATAAGCCTGGAAGACAAGTAAACGATATGTGTGAGCATGTCATGTGGCACACTTAACATTATACAGTACAGATATCAGTTAACTGCCATATATAGCATCTGTTCATCTGTCAGAGGATACACACATTCAATACCACATATCAGTGCTCAGCCCACAACTGGCTGACAGTGCCTGCCACACTCCATATAACAAACCAGTCTAGATCAGTACTCGGCACACTGTTTGGGATCCAATGCACAGCCTCACCATGGGGGTACATATCAAGCTAATGCATGAAGAAATATGTCATCCATTGCAATGAATTTGAAGTACAGTTACAGTATAACCAGTAACCCACCCTAGTCATTGGTGCCATACCCCTACCTAACATATGTGCACAGTTGTTAATATAGCTGGCATACTGCTGTAACAGAGTATACATAATGCTAGGTACACACGCAAACCCTGCAACACACATGTGATTGCAGACATGGTACAGGCATCATTACGCACACATCAGACATTCATACAACACACACATGTATGCTGACACAGATGAGCATTTCCTGTGTATCTTACAGTACTGTGTGCCCCTACTTACAGATACCTATGCCTGAGGTATGTAATCTGTGCAGACTGCAGGAAACACACAAGACAGTGTTACCAGGGAATGCGAACATACACCATACTGTGCTGTTTAGGCCTACAGCTTCAGGTAGTACAACAGTTCAAATGTCAATTGAATTAACCAGCAGTGCCACTTACTGAGCATACATGTATTGCTTCAGCCTACGATGGGACACCACAGTCGTACACAGGGAACTATGTCACAACATATGCCACCCTACTATGTCTGCATCCCAATAACTGACACATCTTTCTCTGACCTCACACCTAGGACACAAACGACCATGACAGAAATAACCTCACACTAAGCTAGCACACCATTACAGACCTTGCACACATTCACTGTCACACTCATTCCATCTCACATAGCAGGTATTGCACTGAGTACATGCGTGTGTGCATTGTGTCATAGGTAGGTAATACGCTATTAGCTCTAGGGCCTACAGCAGCCTAGCCATATGCTACCCTGGCCTTTGACACACATGTAATTTGATTTCACTTGCTCCTGTCAACTGGATACACAGAGCTGATTCCCAGGGTGTGTTACCTATCCTCCAGACAATCATCAGGGGTATGTATGACATCTGCTATTGAGGAGCCTTGTTTGTTAATGCTGGGTGATTTACTCCAGAGTATGGCATATTTGACAATAGGAGCCTATCCCTCCAGCATGTGCTGTTTATTGAGGTGGCGGGGATTAGGGACCTAGGCCATGTAGCCTGGTGGGATTGTGAGGTGTTGACATGGTGGTTGTCTAACTGCTGTGGGTGTGACATACCTCTGTATGTTCAGCAGAGGTAACCTCTGGGTGGCCGGTATGCAACGCACTGTAGTTGTGGTTATGTCAGTCAGTCTGCATAGGGGATGTGTTTGTGGGCAGTATTGCTCTTTGTGAGATATGTCTGTGGCCTTTCCACTTGCTGTAGTTGTCATGTGAGGTACATACCACATGGGGCACTGTGATGAGTACAGGGGAACACTGACCTATATTTCCGTACATGACACAACATTTGTGATGACATGCACAACATAGACAGATTACAAGACTAGTGTGGCACTGTGAATATCAAAGGGGAGGCTACTGTCCACCTGCTGAGCAGTACAAGGGCCTTGTCATGCAGAGTGACTAAGGCACTTTTAAGCAGTTGTTAGCGGGTTTGTGCAATGCTTAGCAATGCTTAGCTAAGCGCACACAAGCTCACACTCGCGCACCCCCGCTAACTACTGCTTAAAAGTGCTTACTCCCGCTAACCCCCACGCTAATTTCCTTTAAAGAAAAGAAAATGGGGAGATAGGAAAGTGGTGAAAAAGGGGGCACAAACTGGGAAAGACAGTAGGGAAACCAGCTCGGGATGTGCAGGATGGGTGTAGGGAAGGTCCATAGCTGCCCATTTCTTTACCAGCAACAGCTGTGCATATGTATGAAATTTGGTGTGAAATTTGAAACCTTCCACCCCTGAGAGAGGGGTGAGGACAACAAAATATGTTGTACTGCCAATTAGAATTATCAGTTTACATGTCCAGCGGACATGTGTGAGAATTGGGCGGCTATGTATGGAGCGTAATTTTTTTGTGGGAACAGATTGCCCTTTTTTCTATTTTTTTTTTTCAGGTGAGAGTGGAATGTGAGGTAGAGGATGTAGGTATATTTGGGGAGGTAGGTTGGGGATGTAAACAGACAAGACAAACAAGACGCATACAGGGGAGAGGTTTGACACATGGGGTGGGTGAACACAATTGACGGGGAAGGTTGTTTGGAAATTGCAAGCCCATGAGCCCACAGATGGTAACAGTGGGACTGAGATCCCCACCCATGGGCAGTCACCACTGCACCTTCACAGCCCTGAGGGTGGCTGTGCTGGGGACTGAGTAGGACAGACAGGCTCACCCGCGAGACTCGCCATTCTCACCTCAAGCTGGTGTAGGGGATCAGCCACTGAACGCTGGATCTCCCTACACACCACAGCCCGGACCCTTCGAAGGGTGACAGGTGGCCTTTCTCCACCCAGGCTTGCATGGGGGGGATGAGCCCCATCCCCTGCAGTGCTTCCACCCGAAGGTGGCACAGGACCAACGGAGGAGGGGAGCCCAGGCTGGGCACCGGAGCTGCTGGTGCCAGGTGCACTTGCCAACTGAGGAGGGACAGGTGGGTCCGCTGGGACGGGCCTTCCCATACGTTCTGTGATTAGGTGTGTTTAATTACAAAATAAATAACAGCATTCCAGATTAGTTGTAACAGCATGCAGTAATATTCCCATTAACCCAACACACCAAGGTTCCAACAGTTGAACAGCAAGCATAACACATGCATATATTGAAAGACAGTGGATATTACAACAGCATGCAGGGATGTTTGGTAACAACAGGCCACCATGAACGTGGTGTTTGAACAGGGTAGATGCATCAACATCAATGCAAATATTTATAAATAATAGGACATATGTCCCAACAAATATTTAAGGTTACACATACCCACTGAGGAGTGGAATTGCATGGTTTATGCACATACAATAGAGTGTAGACAAGAAAACTCGGTTAACATCTTATAATGACCATTTAGTCTACACTACATTCCCAGTGACTGCAAGTCTATATCCCCTACCTGTATTATTACACTTGCCACCATACATTAGGTTGTGTCATGGGTTTGGCTAGTTCAATATATGCCTGGCCTATATCTGACATACTAACTGTCCAGGATGCAGATGTTACTGCTACATATTTCTTGTTTGCATTTTTATTTCTTTATCTACATATCTGTGATGTTTTCACATGACATTTTCACTTCGATTTGTACAGAACCCTGCATTTCTTAACACACACTCACATTTCTGGTGAATAATTACATGCTACATGTGTGCCAGGTTTACTTATTCATGCCAGCCAGTAACTGACTATTGTGGACTGTATATATGTTTCACAGCTACTAGCACTTCCATCACCCACTTTATATGGGACTGCATAACTCTGGGTTGCCAGCACATTTTCAAACAGTACTGTTTGTATAATGCAAGGGTACTACAACATTTTAGACTCTGTGACCCAAACGCACTCTGGGTTTTAGACCTTTATTAATGACATTGCACAGTTTTCCACAGGCTCACTCCTTTATTTGTTTTAACGGTGTTTATGGCACACATGTTCAAGACATATTATACCTTTATTAATAGGTTAGAACAATCTTTTTTCAGGCTCACTCACTTATGTTATATGAAAGTGCCTGCAGAGATATTATTCCAGACATATGTTACCTTTCTCAATGGGTTACTACACTCTTTTTCTGCCTCTCTGGTGTTTTTATCTGGCAGTACATGCAGAGGACTTATTCAGGCAATTCTATGGCTGTTTTATTGGACTACAACACATTCTTTCATGCTCTCAAAAAATATTTTATATAACAATACATGCAGAATAATCACTAACTTGCCTGGTGGCGCAACCTTAGCAGCCTATCAGCATAGGCTTGCTGATTCGTAACACGGTCACCTGCAGCTGTAAAGTAAATGAAGGGATATTGAAACATACCTACCGGTTATACATACTCCATTATCAATTCTTACATACTGCATTCCATGGCTACATACTCAGTTGTGGGGCATCCTGCATCCCATGGGCCTTCTGTATTCACTGGTTCAGGCGGTCCTGCTTTCGTCTCTTCAGGTCTGCATGGTGGTGACGGACCTGCTCACCAGTCCGGGGAATGCCTGTGGCACTGGTGAGGTCACGAGCTAACTGGTTCCAAGCCTCTGCCTTGTACTCCGTCCCTTGGAACTGGCCCTGCAGGAGTCTTGACTCGTGATGGTGGACAAGGAGCCAAACCATGTATTTGGACTCCTCGATGCCCCAATGTTGAGCTCGGAAGCATGAACCCTCTTCTACACCTGCCATTCTGACTGCAAATGTGTGCTACAATCAGTTATGGTGAGTATTCCCACCTATGGGGCTTAAATATGCCACATTTCCCACACTTTTTTGTGATTGGCCATTTTGTAAAATTCTTGGCTGACTGCAGACCTGCTTAGTAATGGTTAAACTACCATTCGTAAGTATATGAATGTTAATAGTGGCTGCTTCCCTATGTTGTCATGGCTTAGTGGTTCTGTACTTTGATTATGATGCACAGGGTCCTGAGTTCGAACCTTGTCATTCTTTTATTTTAATACTGTCTAGACAGGCTAGGGGGTGTGGCTGCATTTAAGCAACTTAGTTCTACATTGCTCTCCGGTGCCCTACGGTGCCCTGGTTGGCATGGCGCACACCTCCGCGCAAACCGATTGCGCTGGCTAAAGCACTATTTAGCTATGGGCAGCTATTTTGAGCTGGGTAAAGTGCGAGTTACCCAGGGGCAACTATATTGTGCTAGGTGAAGTGCTGCTTAACTGCAGGCAATTTTATATTGGGATCCTTTAAAATATTTATTTTATTCACTGATACATTGGCCATTTCACTGCTTTTTAGTTATGTTTAAACATATATGTTAGGTATTATTCAATATACTGATTTAAAAAATAAATACAAAAGGGAGTGGTGGGATTCGACCCGTGAATGCCTCTTCTTTGTGCGAATGCTTTACCATTACACTATTGCTATTTCGTGTGATTTGCATAAACATTCTTTCTTATGCTCTTCCATGTCAGACTTGCTAACTGTAGCTAAGCACTGGGCACACCCGCACACACACGCGCAAATACGGGCAGCTATATTGTGGATTTAAAAAAAAACAATTATAATTATTTTCTTTATATAAGTGTGATGGGGTTTACACTGTCAGGGAGTGTGGTGTTGGGTGCAAGTACATTTGAGCGAACTCGCTCTTGTGTGTTGACATTATGCTTTTTAAAACCTTGCAGGGGCGTGCACATTTAGACTGGTCGGCAGTCGGACATGCCCCCTGCTTTCCTACTCAGTCAGTGTAAGAGTTACGGTTGAGTCAGCATGCCCTCATGAATATTCATGGCACGCTGACATCAAACTGTTCAACTGCAGCCTCCGAGTAAGACTAATTAAGTCTTACACGGAGGATTAGTAAATCCGGGGGATGGACATTTCTGTTATGTCCTATTGCCTGTACTCAGAATAATAATAATAGCTCCTTTGACATGGCCACAATGAAAATTTTAAAAGATAAGGAACTAATGTATTTGCATCAATTGATAGAAACTGGGAAACTTCTAGCAATGGAACAAGTAAAAAGTAAATTTAACCTAGCCAGTAAAATCTAGTTAGTAATACAGGATTTAAGACAATATATCATAAGTAAATTAAAGACAATAAACCCAACTATTAGACAAAGTGTCCCTAGATTTATAGAATATATGATTATTCTAATCATACTGTTCACAGAAAAGGGTATTTATCAAATATTTGTAAAATGATCAAAAGCATAAAAATATATTATAAAAAACTTTTGGGACTTTTATAAAACAATTAATAATCAAATCCCTAATGACAATGATAAAAGATTAATATTAGTCTCTTCAAAACAAGTTTTCCTGTTAATGCAATGGAAGTTATTTGCATGGAAATTTCTTCACAGATCTTTTATAACTCCTCATAGAATTCAACTAATGTTTAAACGAGATATTGGATGTTGGAGATGTAGAGAAAAACTGAACGCAGACTGGCAGCATATGTTTTGTTATTGTCAATTGCTTAAAACATATTGGGATAAAGTAAACTATTTTTTCAGACAATCTTTAATGATAACTTTCACTTGTCCAAATCTTTAATTTTGTTTAATGCTCCTATACCACAATGCATCCCTAAAACAAAGTTCCCGCTTTTATGGTCTGTCCTAGCCATTACACATAAAATAATTACAACAAACTGGAAGAGTAAATCATTTCATACTTTTAAAGAATGCAGAAATATGGTGTTGAATGTATCTCAAATTGAGTTATTAATTATCAAGAAAATAACAGAAAAGACCACCACTTATTACAACTTATGGCAAATAGTTGTGCAAATACTAGAAAGAAATTTCTGAAGTACCTTATGAAATGAATTTACATTTTGAAGACATAATTTGTATTCATCAGTTTAGATATCCATGTAAGTAGTTTGACTTATCGGTGCGTTATATTCTTTTTTATGATGTTAATTTTGTTGTTAACCTAAAAAAATGCATGTGTATATTATTAAGATATAGAAAACCATATCCAACAGTTAAAAATCTGAATAAAAAGATATGAACTAGAAAAAAAATAAGAGAATGATCTTAATTAGGCTCCAAAGCAAGCCTCCCAACATTGCACTTATAGACATTGATATTTTCAATGGATACTGAAGAGGAACAACTTGGCTGCTTTTATTAGGATTAAGCATCGTTTGGATATAACACAAAATATATATCTTCACTTATCATAAGGATTGGAATGAGAAAGCTGGTGGTCAAGAATAACTGGAATAATAGAGAAATTAAGACGTAATGCACAAAAAGAAGTGGAGTATAGCCTAGTAGAATTCTGCCAAGATAACACATTGGTCATAGCAAACACTCGCTTTCAATAGTCTAAAAAATAGTTTGTATATAGATATCAACAATGGACAGTACTGAAAATGATTATATACTTTTCCATCAGAGATTACAACAAAAACAGGATCTGGATCTGTTTGGCTTAAACCACCAGCTTCTGATTGCAAGGTTACATATGAGTTCAGCAATATTCCATATAAATATGTAATGGAGGTGAGGAGCAGATTTAAGGATTAAATTGGGTGGGCAGAGTACCTGAAGAACTATTGATAGAAACTCTGGATATTGTCCAGAAGATGGGAACAAAAATATTCTAATAGAAAGAAGATTAGGAAGGCAAAATGTCTATCTGTGGAAAATTCAGAAGTGGCCAAGGAATGAAGGTGAGCAAAAGGAGGTAGAGGAAAATATGTTAAATTCACTGCAGAATACCAGAGAATAGCCAAAAGAAATACTGAGACATATTTAAATGTGCAGTGCAAATAACTGACAAAAGATAACAACACGGGAAAAACAGGAGAGTACTTCAAGATGGTTAGCAATATTAAAGGAACCTTCCACTCAAAAGTAGGTATGAAAAACATAATGACATGAAGGAACTAACAAAAGCAGATGATATTAAGA
This sequence comes from Protopterus annectens, assembly GCF_019279795.1. NCBI lineage: Eukaryota > Metazoa > Chordata > Ceratodontiformes > Protopteridae > Protopterus > Protopterus annectens. Next base: position 625,240,038 of record NC_056730.1, read on the forward strand.
AGAAGTGGCAGGAACATACAGAAGAGATGCATGGGCATTACTGGCTCAGTAGGTAACACACTGGCCTTTGGTTCTCTTTCCACGCTAAGCACTTGAAATAATTAAAAATATATAAATGTTGAGTGGTGGAACAACCATTTGCTGCTTTTTTGGCACTTGGAATAATTTTTCAGTGCTGACAGTCAGGTCCCATCTGACTGAATATGTGGCAGCTCACATGGGTCTAAAACATCTTGTGGCACTTCTTGAGAAATCACATATAAAACCGCAGGCACAGCCAAGGAAAGTTCACCACTTTTACTAATAAACATCTTCACAATAAACAGTAAGCGCTTTCATCCATACAGGACTTCTTCAGACTGAATAATGTGAATTAAAAAGTATAAAAACATTTTTGAAAAACACATGACACGATTAATGATGATGTAACTTCCTCCTTTTTAGGTAAGCTACAAAATCAGATCTGTCATTTAACCCTGGTGGATGGCAGGCATTCAGCCTAACCTGCCATTCATGTTCTTTCCACCCAAGCTCCTCCTCAGCATCAAACCTGCTGTTGACATTTATTACTTCACCTAGCACAACAAATTTGAAATCTATCTGACATGAAGTATTTTTATAGTGCTTACCTAATGAATTTTTTTCATCTTTAATGGCAACAGCAATGCCTGCCATCCACCAGGGTTAAATGACAGATCTAATTTTGTAGCTTATCTAAAGTGGCAAACTTTCCTTGGCTGTGCCTGCGGTTTTATATGTGATTTTCTTTTATTCCAGTGAGGGGTGTTTTTGGAGATTTTTATATACATGGATAACCAAGGAAGTTCCAGTTTTTTAACTTTAACTCCAGGAGGAATCTTAACGGATACACCTAATGGTTCCATTTTATAGGTTCATAGGTTCATAGGTAGGTACTAGGCTATTGGCCCTAGGGCCTATATAAGCCTAGCCAAATGATACCCTGGCTTTTGCCTCCCAAGAAAATTATTTTCATGTGCCCCTGTCAAGCAGAGCCACAGAAGTGATCCCCTGGGTGAAGTTCCTATCTCCCATCCAATCATCAAGATTTTTCTTGAAGAGTGCTAATGAGGAGCTTTGTTTGATATAGATAGGTAGTTTGTTCCAGAGTATGGGAAGTCTCTGAGAGAGGAATCTATCCCTCCACCATGTTCTGTTTATTGTGGTGACAAGGTTTAGGTCCCTAGAGCATGTAGCTCGGAGGGATTGGGATTTCTTTATGTGGAGCATGTCCAAAAGCTCTGGGTTTGACATAGCTTTGTATGTTAGGCAGAGATCGCCTCTGAGTAGGCGATATGCAACAGAGTAAAGCTGGAGTTTTTTGAGACGTCTGTGTAGGGCATCTGTTTGAGGCCAGTAATCCTCTTTGTGAGGTATTTCTGTGGCCTTTCCAGTTGTTGTAGATATCTTGTGAGGTACATACCAAAAGGGGCATTGTACTCTATAATGGGTCTAATGAGTGATGAGTACAGGGGAACAATGACCTCTTTTTTCCTGGATGAGAAACCTTTTGTGATGAGGTGTGCCACATAGAAGGATTTCCTGACTACTGTGGCGATGTGATTATTAAAGGAGAGACTACTGTCCACCTGTGTCCCAAGGTCTCTTATAAGACATTCGGTGTTAAGCAGACTACCACCTATGTGGTAGTTCATGGGTACAGAGTTTTTACCAAAAGGGATGACAATGCACTTTTTGGCATTGAGCTTGAGGCCATGGCTTTGACACCAAGCATCTGTCTCAGTGAGGCCCTTTTATAGGATGTCCACATCGTTAGGAGATTTGATTATGGCTCCTAGTTTGCAGTCATCTGCGAACTTTATTAGCCAAAGACCTTCTATGTTAGCCTGTACTTCAGAGAAGTAGATATCAAACAGGAGAGGACCTACGACTGAAACCAGTGGTACTCCACTTGTCACTGGTCTGAAGTTGGATTTAGAGTCTCCTACTTTCACAGTGTGGGTTCGGTCAGTGAGCCAGTTGGCAACCCATTTTGTGACATAGGCATTTATACCTAGTTTAGTGAGTTTGTCTATAATTCCAGAGTGGGTGATGGTGTCAAAAGCCTTGGCGAGATCTAGATAGGCTGTGTGTACCACTTTACCTTCATCTACAGCTTTGATGACTGCTTCAGAGAAGTCTATCAGGTTTAGGAGACATGATCTGCCTTTTACAAACCTGAACTGGGTAGGGTCCAGAGTTTGGAGATCTCCAATGTCTTTGTTTATGAGTTCCATGATGATACATTCCATGGCCTTGCAGACTAGGCTCGTCAGGATAATGGGGCGGTAGTTTCTGGGGTCCGTTGTGGCTCCCCCTTTGTGGAGTGGGATAACCGTTGCTGTACACCATTCAGTGGGCACAAAGCCTGAGGTGAGGCTATGATTAAACATGGTACTTAGGTGGGGTGCCAGTTCGTTCTGTAGTTCATGTAGAACACAGCCTGGGATGTTGTCAGGTCCCATGGATGCTGTGTTCTTGGCTTTGGAGAGTGTGTTTTTTACCTGTGCAGCCATGATTACAGGTACTTTGCATTCTTCCAGTATAGAGATGGGCCCTTTAGGGGATGAGAGAGGGGTAAAGTTAGCACTGAACCTATCTGCCAGTATGTTGGCAATATCAGTTGGTTCTGTATATTTAGTGCCATTGTGCTGTAACTCAGAGCAGATCTGAGTGTTGCCATTGAGATTCTTGACATAGGTATAGAATGCTTTGTGGTTGTCTTTAGAATCAGTGGTGATTTTGTTTTCATAACTAGCTTTGGGGGATTTTATGAGGGATCTCAGCTTCTTACTGAGGCTGACCACGGAATTCCTCCAATCATGGGATTTTACTCTTTTTTGCAACAGTTTCTTTCTTCTGTTGTAGAGTTTGTTTGTAGCAGGGGACCACCAGATTGGCTTCCTTTTTTTGGAGGATAGCATTGTGGTTCTGTTAGGGGATTGCACGATCCATGCACTCATGTAAGTGCTTATAAAGTGCAATTGTACAGGATTCAGCAGTCATATCTCTACTGTCCATCAGCATGGGTGTCGTGAAGTTTGCCACTTCTGTCTTAAGAAGCGTGAAGTTGGCTTTGGAGAAATTCTTTACGGTGGTTTCCCTAATGGGGGGTGGGGCTGGGATGTGGATGTCTAGGGTTATTTGCCTGTGGTCGGATCTGACCAACGAGGAATTGACCTCTGGTGTGGAACACCGGTTGCCCATGTTGGTAATGACCAGGTCTAGAATATTGTTGCCCCTGGTGGGGGTGTGGATAAGTTGATCCAAGGCATTAGAATTTATGAATTCCAGAAAACTTTGAGCATAAGAGTTGGTACATGAGTAGTTTTCCCAGTTAATGGTGGGGTAGTTGAAATTTCCCATTATTAGGGTGTTAGGTTGCACCCTAATATTTTCCAGTGTATCAAGAAATGAGGAGTGGGAATCCTGGGGCATGGTGGGAGATTTGTAACAAGCTACAATTTGCATTGCAGTCTTGCCCAGAGTTAGTTGCACTTGGATAATCTCAGATGCATTATGCTGAGCAACTAGCTTGGAGGTGTGGATATTCTTAATGAATATTGACATGCCTCCGCCTTTAGTGCTTCGGTCCAAGTTAGCTGACCAAAAGGTGTGGTATCAATTACAGCCTGATAATGCAGGGGTGCTTTCCGAAGCCTTGAACCAGGTCTCTGTCACTGTACAGATGTCGATGTTCTCCATTTTAAGGAGTGCATCGAGTGAGTGCATTTTGAGGTTTTAGACTTCTAGCATTGAGTGGCATTACCCTCAGATTTTGCTTGCTTGTACCTGTTACTGTGGTGAATTTGTCATTTGAATCTTGCCTAAAAAAGGCACTATAGGGGTGGCAAGAGCCTTAGCCAGTATCTGGAATCCCAAGGGCGACAGGTGCAGGCCATCTCTGGCAAAGCATTGTGGTTTGTCGATCATGTCATCCCAGGCAGACAGATACTGGATCCCCTTAGAATGACACCAGAAGCTTAGCCAATTGTTGAAGTCAATCATTTTGTCCTTGTACTGTGGTATCATTTTGGGTGATGGCAGGATGCTACTCAGGGCTAGGATCATACCTGCCTGGGCTACAAGATCAGAAAGCTCCTCCATGTCTCTTTTCATGTAGTCCAGGGAGGTACGTCTCAGGTCATTCACACCAACATGGACAATGACAGAGTTATATCTGTACTTACTGTGGAGTGACCTGAGTGCATGCGTTATGTGGCGGATCCTGGCACCAGACAGGCAGCTGACAGTGACTTTCTCCTTGTTTAGCCTGGTGAGTGGAACATCAGTGTGCCTGACTATAGAGTCACCTATGACTATAGTGTTAGGTACATTGTTATGCCTTATGGGCTGTGGTTGAGTGGCACACTGAGTTTGTGGGCTATGAGTCATTTGGGTTGTGTTGGGGGGGCGGAGGTTGCTTATGTTTCTGCTTTGGAGGTCCCTGTTGCTTATGTAGATTTTTTTTGAGTGCCTCCACGAATGTAGGTGTGTGTTTTGTGTTTCTATGTGTGTGTTTTGGTGGTGTAGGTTTTGAGGGACTATGTGATGAGTGTGGTGTGGTGCAAATGTTTACCTTCTCCACTTGACTGTCTAGTCCAGTCTTGGGTGAAGAGAGCTTTGCTTCCAGTTTGGTTATATAAGTGCATCTCTCACAAGTTGTAGTGTTGGGTGGTAGGAGGAGAGGGTTGTCTGTGTACATGAGGCAATTGCTGCATTGCCACACGATGCCAAGATTCATCTGGTAGACAGGAGAAAACATCGGGAGTTGACCCTTAGACAAGCCTGGATAGGTGCTTATTTATTAAGTACTAAAAACTGTTTTCCTCTAGACAAGTGAGGAAAGTTGAGTGCTGTAGTAATTTGTAGCTTATTTAGTGCCTACAATGAGTTCTGAACAAGTGCTGAGCTCAAAGAAACAGATTTGAGTGCTGAAACTAGAAAACTGGCTAGTTCTAAGAAACAAAATTAAGCTAGAAGGCTTCCCTCCAACACAGAAAGGCTTGGGGGCTCAGAAGCATACAAACAGTCCTGGATACAGCAAATCTGTATCTGGACTAGACAACTTATAGGAAAGGCAGGAAACAAGCTTAGAAATTTTTTTTTGTGAACGTGGAAAGGGGAAAGGAGGAGCAGAAGCTAACTGGGTTTGCCTTCTCAAATGTTCTCCCTGGAATAGGTAGAATGAGGTAATGACACTAGACTGGGAGGAGTGTCCCAGATCAAATTTACAGTAGGGGTGGGCAACTGAAAAGCCACCAAGTATAAAAACAGGATACCAACAGGGAGGGAGGGTGGGAAACAAAAATCAGAACAAACAAACCCAATCAGATGCTTAACAATTGTAGAAAATTCTACTTAATACCTCACACACAGTGAGTAAAATAAAAGTGCTATACATAACTCAGAAATAAGCAAAAACAGGATACTTAATGTTATATATCTCAGATTCGTTAGCTCAGAGCCCTTCCTCCGACTTCTTCCGATTAGCTCAGTGTGAAATGGAAGAAACAGTCACAAGTTAACTTCTTAAGTAACAAAGTTGAAACCTGAAACAACTTTAAAAAAAGCTTGAAAGAACCAATGAGGTGCTTATTCCAAGGTGTAGTCTAGGCAACCCCAGTCAGCCAATGACCACAAACAATTCACTCTCACTGAAATGCTATACTGGCTTTGGCTAAGCTATGATGACCTGGGACATGTGCTCAGACATGCAGCCTCTACTAACAAACAACCAGGCCCAAAACACAAGCCTGTGTATGGACAATGCTACACTACCAACACTACTTAGGTAGAAAAAACTGCAGAAATGTTTAAACAGATAAAGTATCAAGGAGACTCTAGAGAATAATTTTAAATGCAAACAAGTTATATGATACACTCCTAGCAGGAAATCAGAACAAACAAACCCAACCAGATGCTTAACAATTGTAGAAAATTCTACTTAATACCTCACACACAGTGAGTAAAATAAAAGTGCTATAAATAACTTAGAAAATAAGCAAAAAACAGGATACTTACTGTTACATATCTCAGATTTGTTAACTCAGAGCCCTTCATCTGACTTCCTCTGATTAGCTCAGTGTGAAATGGTAGAAACAGTCACAAGTTACTTAACCAAGAAGGGAGAGTAAATCGACTTGCTGCATCAGCTTTTCCCTCTACCACCCAGAATAAGGAGGCTGCTTTTGCTAGGTTTGATGAGGCGCTTAATGGATGGTTAGCGCTTCCATCTAATCCTTTTGCTGGACTTAAAACCAGTGGTTTCCTTCCCAAACAGCCTTTAATTACCATGAGATGTTTGGACAACTTGAAAAAGATTTGCTCAAATTGGAAAAGCTGCAGTGGGATAATGTGTACTTTGACTGTTGCTTGAAAACTCAGAGAGTACCTAAAGGATTGAGAATATCCATTATGCCAGTGGGAACAGATTTTTCTCCTTAGTTTTTAAGCAAATGGGTTGAGCTAAACCAAAGGACTGAGTTGCAGTATGTTGAAATGCTACTTGAAGCCAACCTAAGAAAAATGGAAGATCTTAATAAAAACATCAAATCTGTGTTTTTTAAGCTAAAAGACTGCCTGACTTCTGATAATTTTAAAGCCAAGTTGATTATTATTCAAAATAAACTTGAGAAAGAGAATGAAGTTTTAAAAAAACATAAAATGAATAAGTATCTGAGAGAGACCAGGCTGATTACGGAGACGTGGATGAAGCCAACCAATCGGAGAGAGAAGGCGGGGCGGGTATGTCATCCTTGGCATCAGTGATGACAACCGGATCCAAAAGGGAGGTTGTACAAGCAGGAGAAAACGGCGTCAGGAAATCAAAGAGGCTTGCTCATAGGAATGGTAGTGCCAGCATTTTGAGTGAAGTTGCAGTTGTTAATAACAATTGCAGTGAAAGAAATGTTACTGAAAACACTAATAAGGGTTTTCAGAAAGAGAACACCAGTCAGCTTGTGAGAGTATACCAGCGTAATGGCAAAGAGAACAGGACTTGGGCAGAAGTAGCATCTGCACCACACAGGAAGAATTATCGAAACACGAAGATGAAATTTACAAAATGATAATTGCTAAAGGTACTGTTGATGCTGCTTTGTCATAGTTAATTTGTCAAGTTTACTGCTAAATGATGAGCTTTGCCAAGTTTTAAAGAAAGGGTGGAACTTTGTACCCTCAAAGAGGGCTGATAAATGTAGTACTATAAATGCATTCAGAGACTATGTAAGGAAGCTTAATCTCAAGTTGCTGTTTCCAAATAATTCAAATTACAGCAGGAGTTTTTCTAAACCGAGTGTTTAGAATCCTCCATTAAGGAAAGAGCTGGAATTATTTCAAATGTTATTTGAACAACAAATAATCAAGATGCTTAATAAAAAACCTGAATTTAAGTATTTCAATTTGAGCATGAAGCAAAAAGAGTTGCTTAATGAAATACTTAATAATGAAGAGATTTTAATTATTAAAGCAGACAAGGGTAGTGCATTAGTTATTTTGAATAGAAAGTTCTATATTGAGAAAATGGAAGAAATGTTAACTGATACATCTTTTTACAATGTGGTTGTGTTTAAGGAAATTAAAAAAGAGTATGCTTTCATAGATAGTCAAACTGAAGAATGTTTTTGACAGGGCGTATTACAGACCCAATTAGACATTTTCTAGTTGTAGAGGCGCCTAAATTTAGCCAAATGTTTGGTCTGCCTAAAATACATAAAGATCTAGATAATCCACCAATGTGGCCAATAGTAACAAGTAATGGAACAAAACTGAGGGGATGGCTATCTATGTAGATAAGCATTTACAACCAACAGTAGTAGAAAATGTGTCTTATATAAAATATTCTTTTGACTTCAAAAATAAAATCAAGAATTTAAAAATAAGGGAAAAAGATCATCTTGTCACCTTAGATATCAAGTCATTATACACGGTCATCCCAAATGATGAGGGAATGTAAATGGTTAGGTTTGAGTTGATTAGAGCAAAAAAAGTCTCCTCAGGGATGGTCAGCCTTATAATGGAAATGTTAGATTTGATTCTGAGTTTTAATTTTTTTGAATTCAATGAGAGGCTGTATAAGCAAACAAATGGTGTAGCTATGGGTGCGGCTATGGCCCCCAGCTATGCTAATATTTTTATGCAAGGACGGGAAAGATGTCACATCTTTGAAATTATTTTTATGAAAAATATTATTTTTTATAAATGTTTTATTGATTATGTTTTCCTCATCTGGAGAGGAGATGAAACTACTTTAAAAGTATTTCTGAATTATTTAAATGAAGTAAGTTCTTATCTGAAATTTACCTTTGTTTATGATGAAAAATGCATTATTTTTTTAGATTTAAGTATCTATAAAGAAGGTGAAGGTTTATCAATTTCCATTTTCAAGAAAAAAGTTCAGAATAATGCTTATTTGAATTATAATAATCTACACACCAGTAAGACTAAGAATAACATCATTAAAAGTCAGTTAAAATGAATAGATCAATTAACAGATAGGGAGAGTGACTTTATAAGAGAAAGTGCAGTACTATGTGAGAAATTTGCCAAGAGACGGTATCCAGAAAATATAGTAGAAGAAGCCCTCAAAGAGAGTTATCAAATTAGAAGAAAACAAAAGGTAGCTGAAAATGTTGGTAGCAAAGAGGCTGATTTTATCACTTCGATGCAAATAGAGAATAGTATAGACACTAGATCCACAAAAAACATAATTACAACTAATTGGAAATTATTTAAGTCAGATGTAGAAGTGTCAAAAGTCATGTGTGAAAGGCCATTATTTATACAGAAAAAGGGAAAAAGTTTTAAAAATCTTTTTCAAGACAAATTGAATCCCCCCTCCAAAAAGTGTATGAATCCAGACGTATAAATGTTTCAACTGTAATATGTGTAATTTTTTAATGACTGACATTACAAAGCTTACAGTTGGTGGTTATCAAATTAAGATAAGAGGAAAGTACAGTTGCAAATCCAGATTTATTGTTATTTAGCAGTATGTTTATCTTGTAAGTCATTTTATGTGGGACGGACCACAAGAGATCTAAACAGAAGAATATACGAGCACAAATATGCTGTTGCCTTTAAAGATGAAAACAATGCATTAGGTAAGCACTATAAAAATACTTCATGTCAGATAAATTTCAAATTTATTGTACTAGATGGAGTAAAAAATATAAGCAGCAGGTCTGATGCTGAGGAGGAGCTTGGGTGGAAAGAATATAAATGGCAGGTTAGGCTGAATGCCTGCCATCCACCAGGGTTAAATGACAGATCTGATTTTGTAGCTTACCTAAAAAGGAGGAAGTTACGTCATCATTAATTGTGTCATGTGCTTTTCAAAAATGTTTTTATACTTAGTTGTTTTAATTCACATTATTCAGTCTGAAGAAGTCCTGTATGGATGAAAGTGCTTACTGTTTATTGTAAAGACGTTTATTAGTAAAAGTGGTGAACTTTCCTTGGCTGTGCCTGTGATTTTATATGTGATTTTCTTTTATACCAGTGAGGACTGTTTTTGAAGACTTCTTGAGAAATCTCATGGAAAATTTTCCCATAATCGGTATAAATACCACTTTGTGCCCTCCCCCCCAAAAAAGAGGACACTTTCCTAGTAAGAGTAACCTGATTGAAAAGAATAAATTAAAAAAAAATAAGGATCCTAACTTCATTGCTAAATATTATGGTACATTTCCTGATCTACAGCCAGATATCATAAAGGGAAGTGCCAAGTGGGCCCTGCAAAACCTTCTAAATAACAAAGGCTACAGGAAGTGATAGGATTGTACTTGAGAGCTGCCATAAACGTGTATGCTCATTTTCTAAGAATTTCAGGCAGCAGAAGTCAAAACTGCCAACATTTGCTAGATAACAGAGAACTGACTATTCTAAAGCCTTTGGTTGTATTGGGGATAACAAACTGTAATAAATTCACAATAGCAAATTCTTGCAATAAAGAGGACACTAGGTCACCTTATTTGCCTACCTCATTTGTATACAATGAAATTTATACATATGAAATGATTGCTTGGTTCAGGAGTAGAAAAGGAGTTTGGCAAGGATGTATACATTGTCACCTTACTTGTTTAATTTGGGTCTAAATCAGAAAACTGAAAAAAAGGCTGAACCCCAAAAGACTGGACATTCAAAATACTGAATGATGGAATTTGCCCCTTCTCCACTGCTGTGTGACCTTGGAGTTGGTATATATAGTTAGCAGAGGGTGTGGGGGGCACAGCCTCCCACATGATGGGTGCAGGGGGCTTGCCTCCTGCATTATAAATTCAGTATTTTGAATTTTCAGTCTTTTGGAATTCAGTCTTTTGGTTTGTCAGTCTTCTGAAGTAGACCCATTTAATTTGCATACTGAGTATTTCATGTAAGTTGCTAGGTTAGAAAAATCAGATGCATAAATCAAAACTACCAGGAGAAATATTACCAAATTCAAATATGCAGATAATAACACTCTGATGGCTAAAACAAGAGCAATATGAAGCGCCTGCTGCTGAAGGTGAAAGTAAAAACTGTAAAAGAAGGTTTGCTATTCAACATAAAAAGATGGCGGTTAAATAATCTAGCCCTATCAATTCTTTTCAATGGAGAAGTGGAAGTAGTGACAAATTCTTATTTCTTGTGCTGAAAAGATCTCAACAGATGGTAATTGCTGCCATGACATTAAAAGACATTTATTTATTTTGTGGAAAACTATAGCACATTTTGATCAGATATTAAAGAGCAAAGACATCACACTGTCATCAAAAATCCATACAGTTAAAGTAGTGGTTTTCCCAGTCATACGTATATCTGTAACTATTGATGCTTTTGAAAGGTGGTTTTGGACAAGACATTTTTAGAATTCAGTGAACTGCAAGAAAATCAAATAAGGTAATACATTAAACTCTCAGTTAAGTGGAACTCAAGCAACGAACACTCTCTAGCAACCGCAAAAAAAATCTAAGAAATACAATACAATTTTCATGTGATGCACTTTCTGTCCCCCCCCATCTGCAGAAACATACCTTACTTTTTTAAAGTTTTAGAGTTTTAAAAAGGAAGATAGGAATTAATTCCCTATCTCTCCAACTTGAGAACAAGTCAAACCAAATAAATATTAGAGGGTACAGTATTAGTCAGGCCTATTTTTAATGGTAGTTGTCAAGCAACCAGAAACTACAGTTATCTGGCATCTACCAATCCGAATGGGTGCTGGTTAACTGAAAGTTTACTGTACTAAAATAATAAATCTGGCCATTTCATTTGAGGGTACAGGACTAAACCTAACATTCAAATATTTTGGAAATATAACATGAATACAAAGCTGGATAGAGAAGTTACCGAGAATGGGAAAGACCAAAGGCAGAAGAAGAAAAGGATAACAAAGGCCAAGAAGGATAGACAGTATTCCTGAAGTAAATGTGAATTTACAAGAACTTAGAGAAGCAGTTGTAGAAAACCAGGCCTGTTAATGCTAAAGCTCTTGAGGTCACAAAACACTGGATTCAAATAAATAACTAAACAACAGCATAAATGGCTCTGCAACCAATGAAAAAAAACCGACTCTCCATATGTTTCCCATCCTCAAGAATTGATCGTCTTCAGCTGTATTCTAAAGCCCACATTTCTGAATTATCTAAAAAATGAAACTATTTTTATCTATCCTTTGTTGACAAGCTTAGTCCCATTAGGTTAGTAGGCACTTTTCAGGGAAGACAAAAGTGGTATTTATAATATTAGGGAAATATAGCCAAGGCATATTTTTGCCCATTCTTTTTGATAGGTGCAGTAGTATGTTTTACATCCACCCGAGGCATTAGCATAACATCTCATTGAAAGGACAACACCCTCAGGAGTCTAGCACACACTCCCCCTTATGCTGCACTGCAGTGTCAGCATGGGTGTGGGAATAAAACCTACAGCCTTCTCCACCAAAGACAATGATGCTACCTGTTTCACCACTGACACTGCACAGTACCCAATCATAACCAAAAACTTTTACTGCCCCCTTCGAATAAATTTACAAAGGAGCTTTATGATGATTAGAAAGTGCAACTTCAACTTCCTTATCAATGAAATTTAGAAATTTGCAAAAAGAAACAAACCAAAAAAAAAAAAGACTGGGCATTCTGAGTTACAAGAAATCTTAGTACTGGTCAAATGCATCCATTCTGTTACTGGTGAGGCAGCATTTATTTATTTATTTATTGACTTCATTATTGATTGATTGATTGATTGATTGATTGATTGATTGATTGATTGATACATATGATTTGTCTTCTGTTAATCAGGTAAGTAGACCAGGCTGGTTGATAAATAATAATAGACCATTTTTCAAGATATCTATTTATCTATCTAGCTAGCTATCTGTCTGTCTATATGAATATGTACATAGTTTAGTCTGGCACTAGACAGTCAGTATATTTTTGGGAAGCATGAGGAAATAAGAAGTGCAAGAAAATCCACACAGACATCACAGAACATGAAAGCACCACAAAATAACTAAGTTAAGGTTGAACCCCAGACTCAGGAGCCGTGAACCAAAGGTCTTACCACTGGTCTACTAACCTGCCCACCTTTTGTACTACTTGAAAGTAATTAGATTATGTCCCCCCAACAACTGTGACAGATTAAGTATCATTACGTTTCTGTTGTGTCTTCACTTTTCTTACTCAGCAAACACATCCAGGTGGCTTTCCAAAGTTGCTATGTGTAATGGTAAGGACTACTTCACTGAGGGATAATTAGTCTTATTATGAAGAATCTTTTCTTCTTCATCTTTTATAACTGTCCAATTATCCTATTGGCTTTGGTGCCTAGTAGGACTTCCTGCACAAGTCTGTTTACATTTGATAGGACTGCTGCAACAGTTATCCTCTGTAATTCATTAAAAACAAGTCCTGTATTGGTAAATGGTCAGCACAGCAGAAGTAAAGCAGTACCCATCAGTGAGGTGTCAGTTGTCAGAACTTAGAAGATGAACTGATGTAGAAAATGGACTGTTAGGACTGGGTCACTGAGCTTAGTAAAATGTTTAATTTTTTTCTTCTTATAGAAATTGCTTAAATTCATCTTGAGAGCAAAGCGTAAGAGGTGAATGCAATTTTTAACACTTGAAAAGTTATGAATAGTTTGTTGGGATGAGTATAGACCTAATCACAACTGTTTTAGAGTACATTTTAATTAAATAATTATTTTTCTTTGTGCAACACTGGGGATGCAGTAAGCAACTGAGTAAGTTGTTGCTTTCTGATTGATAGTTTAAATCTCACAGTAAATATCTCAGTAGCTGCATAAATTAGTAGATAATTTAGTATAAATGAAAAAAGTCTATTGTCAGAGAAAATCAGGTGCAGTTAATTTCCAGGATTAAATAATAAGATTAGCATTAAGCCTGTATTAAAATCTACACCTTTGAAGAGTTTGTTAGCAGTAAATGTTAAATATTTATTTTTCTGTGCTTAAAATCCTGTGCCTTACCTACTGTGCCATGCACAGTCTGGGCCCTGTCTAAATGCAAGACTTCCTGGTCCATAGTACTCTGGTGAAACCTCTAAAATCATTAGATGCGAGGCTGCTAGCTAGCACTAAAGCATGTTAAGTGGGAGTCTCGTTTAATGGTTATTGTGTTTACCTTGTCAACACAAGATACACATTTTTATTCTCAAATGAAATAATTATTCGAATGCCTGCAAAGTCATCCTGGTGTTAACCTATGTCATGGTACAACAGATAGGCTTTATTTTGCTTATTCACTCCAGTCCTGGGGAAGTAGCTGCCTTTCATGAGTCAGGTGTGCAATTTCAATATTTCCCTACAAAAGTCTCTAAATTACTATATTTGTTGGTGAGACAGCTTAAATCCTCAGAGATTCTGTTTTAACTGCCATAACTTGTGTAGCTGTTTCTCAGTCATTTGCCAGTTTCCTGATGAATTACTTGGAGCTAAGTGTCTTATTTTCAGGTTGTGCCTGGAACTTTGACCACTTCCTCTTTGATAGATGGATTCATTTCAGTCTCTGCCATCAACTTTCCAAGCAATTCCTGAGCACTGTTACTTTAGTCTTCCAAATGTCCTTGTAGATTGTATTAACCCCCCCTTCTTTAGCCATTCCCATTTCCTAAAAGGTATGACACATCTAATTGGACAATCTGATTGTATGTTGGATGCCATACGTGGCCAGGCTGTAAATAAGTAAACCATTGCTGTAACCTGAGTGAGAATTTAGAGCACATCTCCTCAAAGATCTTCCTTGTGGTCCTCCACAGAGCAGCCTTTAACTATCTCAAACTAATTATTTCCTTATCTGACCAACATTGCAGAGGTTGTCCTGATGTTAACACCTGGAGGTCAAATCACCCTGTCAGACCTTTACCCCGAAGTATACTCCTCCAGCCACCCACTTTCATTACATAAATCTAACATTCAGGTCTGAGGCAACCATGACAGATTAGACTGTGGTGTACTAAATTGATAGTCTAACAACCACTCCTGGTTGCTCAGCCTCAACAATTGTGACATCTAAAAGTCAAAATCATAGCTAGAGATGTGGGCTAATGCCCATCCTCCCTAGTACTTTGGAGCAAATGCTGCCATAAGTGTGATCCTTCTAACAGATGGCCTCAATATATGTAAATTCAAAAGTTCTTGCAACTGATGAATTGCCAGATGATTCACAGGAATGGTCAAATTCTTAAGTACATAAAAATATATGACATTACCATGATTTATGTTACCTGTCTTCTGCTAGAGATATAAGACAATGAACTTAATTTACTAATGAGGTTCTCTTTAATCTTCCTTGACAGTTGTATAGCTCCACTGTAGCCTCAAACATAGGTTATACTACTAAATCTAAATACTTCAGGTTTACAGCTGTGAAATATTAAACAATGTATGAGGGTAAGTCCCCACCCCATGCTTCAGAATGGATGACTCCTGCATATTACATCAAAGGCCCAAAGCCTCTCCACAATTTCTGAAAATCTGCAAAATTCCCTCCAAGCATGTGGAAACCTATGAGCTACATAACAGGTAGTAATCTGCAAACAAATAAAAGGAACTATTAGGTCCTTTGGATAATTCTCTATCCTGGAGGAAAAGTTTTATCTTGTCGATTAAGTCTTCCATAACCAGGAATAAACAGGCTGTGGAGAAGAGGCACTCTTGTCTGGTGCCCTTGACTATCCCACAAGCATCAGAGAGATCTCCTTTAATCATCACTCTGAAGGAGGGATTTTTATACAAACCATTGATAAATGCAATAAACTGTTCATCCAACCCTCTATGTCTTAAAGCCTGAACAAGAAATTCCCTGCTCACTGTGTTGATCAAACAGAGAAATACAAACAGCTGTGGTCATACTTTCTAAAAAAAGCTACCAGTTCCCACCAATTATCCATTATAGACCCGCCATTTAACTTACAAAGCCATTCTGATCTGGCCTTATCAAAGATGGAACTAACTTTTCCAATTTAGTGACCAATACCTCTTAAAAAATCTTCATATCCAAATTTATTAATGATATCCATCTAAAATCTCCATGAGTCAGATTTTTAGTCTTGGGGATTAGCTTAATGATACTTTAATTGTAATGGATGCAACTGTGATTTTGAATATTATCTGAGTTAAACTGAGTGGTTAGCACTTGGCATACTCATAGCTAATACCTAATTCTAGCTTATGTTTATCATCCTCACACATTGGAGAGGTTTCTGCCATCACACAGGACCAAGAGCTGGACTTATTCCAGTTATGCTGCCTCTCATCCAATAATATAGAGCCTGACTGGTTTGTTAACAATTGTAATGGCACACCTGGGAGATCACTAGTTAAAAAATCAGATATACACCAGGGATCGCCTTCAGTCCTTGGCCACCAAAACTGTCTGTTCCTCGTGAGCTCAGCTTCAGCCTTAGAGACTTCTAATAATTTTACCTCTGGATATAACAGTGTTTCTTGTCAAACAGATCTACATTTTCCCTGCCTGACTATAGTCTAGCCTGAATTTGTTTGAATTTTTTTTTAATCTATCTAGCACTTTGTCTTCCCTCGTTTGCTTCTTATGGCCTTCAGCTTCTGCTTCCATTATATCCCCAGGTTACAACCTTTCCACCAAACTTGCCTATTCAGTAGACCTAGCAGACTGTTGCTCTGAAAGACATTGGAAAGAATATTAACAAACTCTTCTTTTTTCTTAATGTGGAACCAGCAGAAAAGTGCCAGTTTCCAAAGTCTCAGCCTCTGACATTCTGCCCCCACCATTATAACCAAGTGCATGATCAGAAATGGTAATTTCATGTATGGTAGGATGTTGGCATCTGTGGCACATCTCATTAGGAATGAGCATAATATCAGCCATACTACTTTGTAATGATAAATTCCTGGAGAAAGTTGGCATAAGAATATTGGGGAATGACTCCCACCAAACATTTACCCAGCCATGTCTATCCATCCAGTTCCTAAGGAAAATTTGACTCTTTTTGTGAGGATTGCACTTGATATACAGCCTATCCAATGTGACAACCAGCACTAAATTGAAGTACCCCATGAACACACTATCACTTGCTCAATGGGCAGATTCAAGCCAATTTTTGAGAAAGGTCCTATAAAAACATTTGCCATCATTGTTCTGCACATACATGTTTCCTGTTGTCCAGATTTTACCACTAATGTTACCCAGCCAAATCAGCCATCTTCCCATCCCACTACACGACCCCTTACAGGTGGTTATATGTAATGACTGTTGAAACAAATGAAAATCTTTTTTTTGCCACAGACTGTCTTATGATCTAAAAAGACAGTGTTATCTTACCTTGTTCTTAGTTTGGTTGCATCTTGCACCTTCAGTTTGGGCTCTTGTAAACCCACAATATGGGCGACCTTTAATTTAATCTGCTGGAAAATTCTTATCCACCCCAACTCTTCGACCAAACAAAAGTCATACTATCCACAGCTTGCCTAGTTAGATCTATCTTAGTACCTTGGGTAGACCCATCCACTCATAGTGCTGAGCTGACACCCTCAAACACATGGTTCAACAGCATCCCCTGACCTAAGGGTTGAAACAAATATCCCCATGGGCAGAGTGCATATACTCCCAGGTAGGAACATGCTGGTAGCTGTAGTATAGAAAAAGAGGTGTCGATATAAACTCCCAACTGTTTTGCGCCCCCACCACCAGGCAACAGAATTATAAGTAATAGGAACACAAACCATCAAAACTTTAATTTTCTTTAAACTAAGAGGGAGGTATCAACTTACATTTCTGTAACTGGAATTACATAATTCCCATTCCATTGAGTGATATTGCAACAGCTGCCCATTCAGGCAATCCATCACCTACATAAATCAAATAAAGGGACATCACCAGCAGTATATACTACCCGGTCAAACATCAGATTAGGAAACTATAACAGACAGCCCCACCACCAAACTATGGAAAGGTCTGCACTGTGATGCAAGGGAAAACAAACGCAGAAGCTCATCATGCAGAAATAGGAAAGAAAGAGACAGATATTACATCAACTGAGGATAATCACAACTAAAAATGAACTAATCAAATAAATAAAGACAACATATTAATTCATATTTCACTACCATACAATGTGATATAGATAATATCAAACAGTATGGTCCATATATGACTTTAAAACAATCAAAAACCCATATGCCCTTTTTCATGCATAATAACCCTGCAACCATCCGTAACACTCTTGTCTCGAAGCCGCAAGCAGTCTAAAAATGTTCATGGACTGGATCAGAGGAACTACAGAAAATCTCAGACCAAGTCTTTTTTGCTAGATGCACTGGATTTTTCAGAAGTACTAAACTCCATTTATTTCTTCCTGCTGCAATGAACTTGTTGAATTCATCAAGCTCCATTTGACTGTTCATCAGTAACCGGTCCTCCTTCACCTATGGATGAACTTGCCTGGATGATGGATTTTGCCTTAGGGGATCTTGCATCTGCACTCACCACTTTTCTCAGGTACATCTGGATGGCTCAGTGTCTTTTCTGCTGATCAGTCTACACAATACTTTTGATGACACTGAGGTGATTGTTCATGCTTCTTTTTATGAGATGAAAGGGACTTGCCAGGAGAGGTGGTACATCTCCCACTCCATTTTCTTGTCCTTCCATCCATCCATCCCCATCTGAGTCTAATGTTTCCAACTCAGATATTTAATATCTGGCTGAGTTAAGGAAATCAGGGACCTCTTTATGGCTTCTCAGATTTGCTTTGAACTCCCTTTACAAAATCATGACAGCTGGGTACATCCAAATTGTTTTGTACCCCAACTCTGCTAACTCTCTGCAGACTGGCACCTTTTGTATCCTTAAATAATATAAATACTGTCAACAGTCAACAAAAAACGTTATACAGTATCTGCCCCTTTTTGATTCCTCTATTGTGGAGACTGTAGTGGACTAGCCTGTCCCTCATCCTGGATGATTGAAGAACCATCAATATATGCCACAGAAATCTATCATTCATTCTCTGTAAATTCTGTAATCCAACACTATGAATGCAGTCAGTTGCTGGGTGTAGAAACTCAGGCAAATGAACTACTTTTGCCATAAAGTGTTCTAAGAAAGAACACAAATCTTGTCTGATATGCTTTCTGGTAAGCCCTTAATGCTCTTGGAGCGATTTTCCAGATTATCTACTTTGTCTGTCAGTCCATGATGTTGCTCTGTCAGGGAAGCTGTTTCTCCCTTGACAGACTCCACAGAAGCTTAAAGGTCTGACACTATGTTCTTTATCATCTGCAGCTCTTTTGCTAAATTCTCTGCTTCCCTCTGCTGGACTGAAGCAACAGCATGAAGGTTGCCAGATCAGACACCACAATCATCAACCTCTTGAAGAAGATTTGGAGTTTCTCATCCATGGAGGCTTTCTTATAGCTGTCTAAGGCTGTCTCCTTTACTGAAATGTTCTCCACTGCCTCAGACATGATGTTGATGGTCATAGAAGGTACAAGTGCATAAAAATCTTACTTTTGCTGCTTGGGTGAGTGGGAACACCAAGATTATGTGTACATCTTAAATCAGGCCAGTCACACCCCCCAAAAATGATTTTTTTTTAATTTACAATCAGTTTGCTTCACTTAGTAGACTATATACTAAGAGCCTTATAACTGCTTGCACTAAAGTGTGAACCAATCTGAACCATCCAGTACTAAACAAACAAATATTTCACAGACTGGAAAGCAATAAGTACATTAGAAAGGATCACTGCTGTCTGACTGGTGAATGTTCTGTTCATATTGTGATAGAAGACATCAGCTGGCTGCAGTCTGAATCAGATGGATTATTGGAGGGCACTGTTAATGTATAATCCACTCTAATCCATCATAGTTTCATAGCTTCATAGGTAAGTAATAGGCTAGCTGCCCTTGATGGCCATTTTAAACTTAGCCAACTTCCCTATTGGTGCTTGAATTAACCAGTCTTATTTGGTGTTAGATTGGCTTTACACATCATAGAGTTGATAATTATATATTATCCTTAGTGAGAATAACGGGGATCATACAATTAATAATTTCACCCACTGGGACCCATGCATGGGACAAAGCATTTAGGAGCTGCATCTATAAATTAGTAGTATTGGGAGCAGTCCTAAGTAATGTTTATATTATCCATCCATTGATCCAAGTTACACTTGAATATAGACAGGGATATGCTTTATTTTACGTGGATGAGGGAAATATACCTGCCTTCCAAACTGTTCTGTTGATGGTGCAGAAGACAGTCAGATCCTTAGACTGCTTATTTCTGATGCCATTTGACTTGCAGATGTGGAGTAGGTTCATCAGTATTATCTCAGAGGATGACATGTATGTCAGGTACAGGTCACCCCTTAGCAGTCTGCAAGATACTGAGTATAGTGATAGACTTTGAGGTGGTCCACATAGAACATATTGTTTAGGTTTTGTTTTCTTTTAGTAAGGTATTTCTATGGGTGTTCCAGATGTTGCATGTGTCTGGACAGATTCATGCCAAATGGGGCATTATACTCAATGATTTGGCTAATAAAAGCTGATTAAAGAGGGACAATGACATTTCCAGAGCTAGTCAAACTCCCTTTGTTTATAATCTGGGAAGTATGGTAGGACTTTCTTCCAACAGTGGACACATTGGTTGAAAGTTAAGTCACCATCCACATAAGTTCCCATATTCTGAACAAATGTCAGGCCATAGCCAATTTCCCCCATATCCTGTGCAGTAGACTACACCTACACCGCAATTAAAACCATAGCTGTACCTTATGCTGAATGGTTCTTCAATAGAAAGGGGTGGCCATTACTCAATTGTCAGGTGGTGTGCTCAGCAGATGGCCTCATTACCAGTATCATAGTAACACATCCCTGTAGTGCGCATGATGCTGCAATATGGAGGAAGACCACTTTCCAACATAATGAAATATCTGAGGGGCTATGACTTGGTAGGTGCAGGACCACAGCTATGATGTAAGCAGAATCTAGACCTGTCAGTATTAAGTATGAGAAGAGCATATGTGTTTTCTCCTTTTCACAAACAGGTGACTGTGGTTATCCACTGGAGCCTTGGCTAATGACACCATGCAACCCCTACTGAGAATGCATACAACAAAGCACACACAGTGAAATGAAACACCATGGAGAGTGTATCCAGTGTGCTGCAAGCAAGATTCAGATATTTGGACACATCCAGGTGTGCACTACAGTACACACCAGAAAAGACATCACAGATGGTTACCATGTGCCATGCTACACAACATGATAACAGCCAAACATGGTGGCTTGCCAGCTGGAGGCATGGGTGACATGCCCTAAGAACCCCAGATGTCTGATGATGACATATCAGAACATTCACAGGATGATCATGAGGACACAGGGGTGAGCAGAGATAGATGTGGGCAACAGGGGCTGTGGCCACATGTCCTACCTCAGGAAACACTACAGCATCTGATACACACCGTTTTGTCACAACAAGTCACACATACAAATGTACACAGACTAAGCAGTAACGTTCAAGTGTTACCCTACAAAAGCAACACAGAGCATGAGAAATGGAAAGAAACTGTTAGTTGCCCATATTGAACATCATACATTATAGAGGTATAAGGTATACAAGTAAGAAGATGTACACAATATTGAGAGGAAATATCAAGGCAGGAAGTCTCTCTGCAAAGTACATTACCAAAGTGGACCACTCAGGCAAATGTGAAGGTGTCATTGGACAAGTAAGACATCATCATACAGATAAACAGCATGGAATGGTACCCCTAAAACAGACACTATCTCAGAAAATCTAGGTCCATGAAGCTATGGAAAAGTATCAGCAAAAACATACTCCAAAACTGGGGCCATACACTAACACTGATGCATCACACATAGCATTGTGTGATGTGAAACAGTGTGTTATAACACATGACAACTCTTAAAGCAGCATGAGTAATTACACATATCCCAAGGATCAGACAAAAATAAAATAAACACAAGCAAACATCACATCCCATGCCTGATATGGAATGTCCCACAGAGGACAACCCTACGATTACCTGTTAATGGTAATAAGCATCAATGGCAGTGACTATATAAAATACCTGGAACATGCATCAATACTGAGAATAGAGCAACATAGTTGCATACATATGTGCAGAATCAATGAGCTATGGGAAAGCATACATGAAAACTGCATGTTAGCATGGCAATTGAAAATGGGAACAGATACAAAGAAGTGCTCTCAGTGAGGCATGTGCAGCACCATATTTAAATGCCATAAGTGACAGAGGTATGCATACAGAGGCATACTTGTGCATGTGGGAAAGGGAGACAACAGATGATAAATGATCAGAAAAACTCTGTGGCATCAGATATTTGAAAAAAACAGCTACAGATTAATTTGTCAGTGGTCAGTACAACAGTCATCATTGCCACAGGGTCAGAATGACACAACAGGACCCACATTGGATCAGATGTCAGTGTTACTCTAATGTAGTCTATGGCACACATTCTGACAGCTCACACAATGGTCCTGACTGCCCCTCCATATCTGAATACACTTGGCCCTGGAGCTGGTTGTGGTGACACTAGCATTCTGGAACACAGTGTGCAATGGAGCTTGAAAGCTATGTGACAGTCTGGACATTAGTGTTGGACTCACAGTTGAGTGACCAACAGCAGATGTGTGTGCAGATTGCAGCACAGTCTTTGATTACTGAGGCTCGTGTTTGGGTCTAAAGAGAGGGTGTGTGCCTCTCACCCTGGAGGTAACCCACTTAGTACTGTTAAGGGAATGTCATACCTGGTTAGTACTATAGCACTGCTCTAACTGTAACAAAACTTTCAACAGAGTGTGCAACAGATAACACACTGTCATGCTGTGCAGACAATGCTGCCATGGCCTCTCTTTATCTGTGCTCTTGACCTTCAAGTAACACAAACAGCCAGTGTGCTACACAATCAGTGACACAGGTAAGTGGACTCAGGTCAGGGCCATGACATCTCTGTAAATATTAATGTGCCTGTAATAGTAGGCAGACACATTCTGATATGTGCCATGTATATCTGCTACACTCCCTCATGTAGTCCAAGTTTGGACAGAATTGGTCCATTATGGGGAAGAGTCACCATCATTACCAGACTCCACATGTGGCAGAAGGTCATGGTCATCATCATGTCTGCCATCTTATGTTATCATCAGATCATCAGAATGCCAATATCCTCCATATCAGAAGTTACAACATGATCTACATGGCTGTTCCCTTCTGGGATGGACAATAAAACCAGTGGAGTAGCCTTTGTGCCATGGCCTGTGCTATCATAGTTAGGAACATCACATCCCACCTCAGTATCAGTGTAAGGGCTATTGGAGGAAGCAGACAGTAGACATGTTACAAAAAGAGACAGATGACCCATGTTACAGACCTTCACAAAAATCAAATGATGAAGCTTAGTACTAAAATATGGGACAACTATATGATTACAATCCTAGTGATGGTGTGTCCATATTCATTAAGGATATCCACACCTCCAGGCTAGTTGCGCAGCATAATGCATCCGAGGTTATCCAAGTGCAACTAACTTTGGGCAAAACTGCAATCCAAATTATAGCTTGTTACAGATCCTGCACCATGCCCCAGGATTCCCACTCCTCTTTTCTTGATATACTGGAAAATATTAGGGTTCAACCAAACACCCTAATAATGGGTAATTTCAACTACCCCACCATTAACTGGGAAAACTACTCAAATACCAACTCCTTCACTCAACGCTTTCTGGAATTCATAAATTCCAATGCCCTGGATCAACTTATTCACACCCCCACCAGGGGCAACAATATACCAGACCTAGTCATTACCAACATGAGTGACTGGTGTTCCACACCTGAAGTCAACTCCTTGTTGGTCAGATCCAACCATAAGCTAATCACCCTAGATATCCGCATCCCGCCCCCACCCACCATTAAGGAAACCACGGTAAAAATTTTCTCCAAAGCCAACTTCATGTTTTTTAGGACAGAAGTGGTGAGCTTCATGACACCCATGCAGATGGACAATACACTTACGACTGCTGAATCCTACACAAGTGCAGTCTATAAGCGCTTACATGAGTGCATGGATAGTGCTATCCCAAACAGAACCAAGATGCTATTCTCCAAAAAAAGTGCTAAGGGCTTGTCCCTTACCAGCCCTTCAAAAGGGGTGACATGACATTGACTCACCCAGCTATGAAAATAAGTGCTCAGTTCAACAACATATTCACATACATTTTCATCTGCCTTGCGTCTATGTTCACAAAATGTTTTCCTATACATTTCAGGTGTTAGCTTAAAACATCCTAACAAATGTCTTTTTTACAGCAGTATAATCAAAACACTCAGTGTCATGCATTTTTGCTAAAGAAGTTACAGCTTTACCAAGTAGTAAGGGGATCAGGAACCATACACAGAGCCCTTGGTCAACTTCATACTGTTTACACACCCACTCAAACATATGAATGAAGCAACAGATTTTCAGCAGGGTAGGTTTCCTAAAGGAAATACTGTCTGACAGATGTGCCACTTTTATGTTAGACCTCCTGGCTTGTCTGTGGAAGTCCTGTGAGGTGCAGCACATGAAGACCACCCCCTACCATCCCCAGACTAATGGTCTTGTTGAGAGGTTAAACTCTACAATCAAGTCCAGGCCACGGGCATTTGCAGAACAGTTTAAGAAGGAGTGGGACAAATATTTGCCCCATCTGTTGTTTACTTACAGAGAGGGTCCCAGGAATCCACAGGTTTTTCACCCTTTGAGTTGCTGTATGGGCATAGGGTGAGGGGACCTCTAGATGTAATTCAAGATGAGTGGGAAGATGAGTGTGAGTCTCACAGGGAGTCTGTTGTGGCATATGTCCTGAACTGTAGGGCAGCAGGTGATGGTTCTCATTCCTGTCAGACACAACAAGTTGCAGGCAGCTTGGGAGGGACACTACAAGGTGGTAAGAAAGGTAAGTGATGTTAACAACATGGTGGAAGTGCTAGGCAGATGGCAGGGGCACAAATTGTACCATGTTAACATGATGAAAACTTACCATGATAGGGAGGCTCTTGTGCTGAGCATTTGCAGTGGATTGCAGGAGAAGTCTAAGAGAGATCTTTTGACTGATCTCCTCAGTGATGCTCGGGCTGACACCTTGGTGGAAGGGGTAGTAATGTCCCAGCAGCTATCTCCTACCCAGGTTCAAGAAATCTGAGAAGTGTTGCAGGAGTTTGGGGGCATGTTCACCAGGAAACCAGGGAGCACCCACCTGGTGCTGCACCAGGTGGATACAGGACCCCAAAGGCCTATCAGGCAGGCCCCTTATAATGTGCCTGAGAGAGTCAAACAGACTCTGAGGGAGGAGGTACAGGAGATGTTGGAACTAGGGGTGATTCAAGAGTCCAACATCATTGGGCCTCACCAGTGGTGTTGGTGCCAAAGAAGGATGGCAGCAACATGTTCTGTGTGGATTACAGGAAATTAAATAGTCACACAGAGTCAGATGCTTACCCCATGCCTAGGACAGATGAGGCCCTTGAGCAGCTGGGTAGGGCTAAGTATCTTACAACCACTGATCATACCAAGGGTTACTGGCAGGTGCCCTTGACTCCCAGTGCTAGAGAGAAATCAACCTTTGTGACTCCTTTTGGCTTTTATGAGTTCGCAAAGATGCCCTTCTGGATGAAGATTGCCCCAGTGACTTTCCAGAGGCTGGTAGATCATATCTTAACAGGAGCAGGAGGGTTTGCCCTTGCTTACATGGATGATATTGCTATCTACAGCCATTCCTGGCAAGAGCACCTTCAGCATGTCAGGGAGGTGCTGGGCAGACTACAAAGGGCAGGGTTGACCAATAAGCCGAGCAAATGTCAGGTGGGTATGGCAGAGGCCTCCTACCTAGGACATAGAGTAGGGAGTGGTAAGATAAGGCCAGAACCTGCCAAGGTGTAAGCTATTTAGGCATGGCTTGCACCTGTTACCAAAAAGCAGGTGAGGGCATTCTTAGGGACAGCAGGGTACTACAGAAAGTTCGTTCCTAATTATAGTACCATAGCTGCCCCCCTCACAGACCTGACAAGGAAGAACAGGCCAGATAATGTAGTGTGGACCCCAGCATGTGAGTAGGCATTTCAGAAGCTTAAGGAAGCATTGGGAGGACCCCCTGTGTTAGCCAGTCCAGATTACAGAAAAGACTTTGTTGTGCGGGTAGATGCTGCAAACTATTGGCGGGGGCTGTGCTTAGCCAGATTTCTTCAGAGGGAGAAGAGCACCCAGTGGTTTATCTCAGTCATAGGCTTCAACCTAGGGAGGAATGCTATGCAGCGGTAGAAAAGAAATGTCTAGCCATAGTGTGGGCACTACAAAAACTTCAGCCTTATCTGTATGGAGGAAAATTCACTGTGATGTCAGATCACAACCCTCTAATATGGTTAAACAGAGCCAGTCAGCAAAATGCCAAGTTGCTAAGATGGAGCCTGGGATTGCAAGCATATGATATGTCAGTGCAGCACAACAGTGGGAGTAGCAATGCCAATGCAGATGGGCTCTCAAGACAGGGAATGGGGTGAACTATACCCAGATAGACCTGACACTCTCAAGAGATGCTTCTCAAGGGGCACTTGAAAAACTTGCTTGAGTTCCCCAGGGGGGGTGTGATGATTGAGGAGAGATGGGCGAAGGCTGCCAGCCTAGGCAAATAGAACTTGATATATAATTCTATCATTTGTATAAATAAATGTAAAATACAGGCTTGTGTTTTTAAATGAAAGGAAACACTGCAAAATGTGAACTTTGTGATTGTTGCAGCATTGCCATTTGCTGTAAGGAAAACCAAGCCAAGCATTTCAAATGTCTTTGAAAGTACAATTATCTAAAAAATGGTACCAGAGCAGCTAGATGAACACATTCTTCCTGTTGTCTTAACTTCAGGAATAATTGTAGAGTGTACATGTGGAAGGTGCTTTATTGCTTTGGTTTCTACTAGAGTGTATATGTGAAATGCCTTTTATTGTATTCTCCTGTGCAGGTGTTAGCTTGCTAAACAATGTAAATGGAGTTTCTATTAGCCTGGGAACTCAGTGCAGGTGTCAAGATGATGCAATATGAATACTGGGAAAACCTAAGTGTCAAAAATTATGTAATCTGGGGAGGACCCAGAGACAAGCTTGTTAGTGATGTTTTATAAATAAATTATAATGTGTTATAAGCATTTTGATCTTGATATCCAATTTACCAGCACTCTGCTTATGCTCACATGTAAGTTTTTAGCACTGTGATTTCTTGTAGGAATAGTTAAAGCTAGTAAAGATTAATTAGGTATTTTACTTTGAAATCAGATCTGTCCTACTGTACTATTTTAAGTTTCTGTGTGATCTCTGAACTCTTAGATATCTCTGTGGTGTAGAAGTTTTGTCTTGTGTGTTTAATTATTTATTATTAAATATTTTTAAAACCTTCTACCTGTGGCTGGTTTGTGTAGAGATAAGCTCTAGAGTACATTGCATATTTATATAGTGTTTTTTTGTAATAGGCACTCTGATAAGCCTTAGACTGTATAGTCACATTACCATTGGATAATAATATTGCACAGTAATAATTGGACACCCTTTTAAGGGGCTTTTAGAAGCTGATATTATTATATGGGTGTTGGCAGTAATTACTACCGTATAGTTTGGGTAAAGGGGCACAATTGGAGAATCTGTGTCAACCTTTCCCAGAAGTGTCTATGAAGTTGCATAAATACTTATCTCAAAGTGTGTGTGTGTGTGTGTTGTGTCAGCTACTTGCCAGGGACACGAAGCACTGGTTGGACAGAGAGGATACTGGTGGTCTTAGCTTGCCCAGTTTGGTTGAGACCTGGACCCTATAGCTGTGCCAGTGGGGAGTCTTACTGGGGACCTGGTGAGCAAAGGAGCAACCAGCCAAAGACTGACTGTGATATCTATGTGCACTTAAGGGAAATTGTATTTTATTGTGTGTATTAGTTATCCTTTCCTCTTCCATGAGAAGACCTCCCTGGTATTATGGTGAGGATTGAGGCTCCTTGATTGCTGGGCTAGGGCATGGTCATCACAAAGACCATGGCCAACATCATGCATTGTGCATAGAGCATATGCATAGGTTTGAGGAGCAGCAGAGAGAGAGGTATGTGTTATCACTTTCCATATTTATTTCTCCAGAAATACTCAACATAATTAAAATTTTAGGTTTAAATGTATGTCTTTATGCGTGTGTACATATAATGCATCTGCAAGATAAGTGTAATAGTCACTGATGTATTGTGAATAACAGTAATATGTACACAAATTTAGGTTCAATTTTGTCTTAGGAGTTAACTGGATTTTTTGGATAACTTGAGTTTATGCAATTTTTCTTCGCACAACCAAAAAGACAGACATCTGTGTTTCATTGTCATATTGATTTCAACCTGACCACTTTGCATATAAGTTACCTGTTTGTTACTATTTTTTGAACAGTAAATAGTTGTGAACTTGTGGTTCTTGGTGAACGTTATGTTGTGCATAGCCTGCCTATTCTATTATTGATTGGGTGTTTGCTGTCTCAGCATTCTTAATGCTGCTGACAGATATTTACTGACTAGCATGTACTTGAGTTAAACATGTCCTGCAATGGTGTCTAACTGCACTGTGATGGTTTGTTCAACACAAAGTTACATATCAGTTAAGAGTCTTTGTTGTACCACAAACCACCCATGCTTTCCTGGTGTGTCTGCAATGTACATAGTATAATCATGATCATCAGTGCATTATTTTAACTCATTCAAGGCTTTAATGCCATTTTTTGTATGTTTACAGTTTACACCTACTGTATAGCTCATTCTGTCATCCAGACTTTTTGGGGTCATGCTTCTTTAACTAAGCAACTTGTCAGCTTATAATAGGCAGCATTAGACAGTGCAAGGAGTTATTAACAAAATAACACTTAGATTGTTAATCTAGGATGTTCTGCAGTAGAGAAAGTAATCACTATTTGTGACTTATTATTCATATTTTGAGATTAATGTTCATATTTTCTTAACTGAGAACCCTACATGTTATTGAGAGGTATGGTGTGATATGGCATGGCGGAAATTATGAAAAATTCATTGTCAAAGACCATTTATATCACACTATGCCTGACATACTGTTAGTTGTTTATTAGTAGTTATGAAAATAAATATTTCCATATGTACTTAATGCTTCAAAAAACAATGGGCTTACAAACTGCTGCATGACATAAGGTGAAACTTTAGATTCTTTTGAAGAAAACTATCTTTGATATTTGCACTGTAAGTTGCACATCTTGAGAGATATTCAGAGTTATTTATATTGCTAATTATCCAGTTGACAATATGTGTTTAAATGTCTGATATCTCAATAAACAAGCAATGATGGAAGAATTTCTTATTGTCATGGGAAAGCTTATGTATGGTTAGCAAAAGTGTTCTAACAATATATAAAATATAGGTAGTATAGTTTCCAAGATATGAGAATATGTGTATATCTGTGAAAGTTTAGCACAAAATGTAACTAGTGGTCTGTGTGATTATAATATATCTTAGTATTTATGGAAAGACGATCAATGCACTGACAATTTATAGGTTCATAAGCTCATAGTTAGTAGGCTAATGACCATCACGGCCCTTATAAGCCTATCTATGCAATCCAACCCAGTTGAGTCCCTATGTATCATGGGCATTTATTAGGAGGGGTATGTTAGTTAGGAAGTTTCTGGAGGTCATGTGAAGAGATATGTTAGTCTGCACAATACTTTCTGTCTTTGTCTATCAGGAACATGGGGGCTAGACCCGACGTGGATTTCTGATTTCCCATCCATTGGTCAACATTACACTTAAAAAGGGTTATGGATGGTCTCTATTTAACATGGATGGGGAGCCTGCTCCAAAGCATGGGGATTCTCTGACAAACAAATCTGTCTCACATACATGTCTTATTTATGTTACAAGCAAAATTTAAATCCTTGAATCTAGTGGTTCTGATGCTGTTAGTTTTGCAGATATGAAAAAGATCCATCACAGCTGGATCTGAAGATGCCTTGCATGCCAGGCATAGATCACCTCTCAGTAACCTGTAGGAGACAGAAAATAGAGACAGATAAAGTGGCACTATGACTTCATAACCTTACTATGACTTCATAACCTTACTTATAATTTGGGTAACATAGAATGATTTTCTCACTATCTTGGCCACATGTTTCAAGACCAGATTACTCTCTACATATGTTCCCAGAGCCTTGTCTACTGGGTCAACTCTTAGGGGTGTCTTATCAATGGAGTAATTAGCCTGGGTGGCAGTTTTCTCAAAAGGCACTATATTGAATTTCTTGGTATTGAATTTTAGTCTGTGACTTTGCCACCAGTCATTTGCCTGTGTTAGACCCGCTTGTAAAATGTTTGTATCACAGGGGATTCTATGATAGCTCAAAATGTGCAGTCATCTGTGAGCCTGGTTAGTGAAAGGCCCTTGACATTAGCTTTTACCTCTAAGAAGTAGATGCCAAATAGGAGGTATCCTGCTTGTGAATGGTCTGTTAGTGGAGGTGGTATTACCAGTCCTGACTCCTTGGGTCCTGTCTGTGAGCCTGCTGACAATCCAGGGAGTTGTGTAGGGGATTATTTCCAGTTCAGTGAGTTGTCAACTATACCTAAGTGGTGCATTGTATAGAATCCCTTAGCCAGGTCCAGGTAGGCATTATGCGCAGTTTTCCCCTCATCTGTTGCCTTGGTGACCTTCTCAAAGAAGTTCACCAGGTTTAGTAGGCATTATTATTCCTTGACAAAGCCAAACTGGGTTAGATCCAGTGTCTGAAGGTTGCCTGTGTCTTTGTTAATCATTTCATGATAACTAATTCAATGACTTTGCATATTAGAATAGTCAGATTAATAGGTCTGTAGTTTCTGGGGTCAGTTGATGGTCCACCTTTGTTAAGGAGGATAAGCAGTGAAGTCCTAAATTCTCATGATACAAAGTCTGTTTTAAGGCTATAGTTAAAAAGTGACTCAAGTGGTTCTGATAGGTCATGTTTCCAGCTATTTAAGAGGCATCCCAGGATATTGTCAGGACCCACTCAGGCTGTGTTTTTGGCTTTAATGAGTACCACCATCACCTGCATTCTGTTAATAGATGGAAGGGTATGCTAGTACGTATTTCAAGGTGAGAAGCAGTGGGTAGTGGGGGACTGAGGACTGAGCTTAATTTATCAGACAACTTTTGCTATGCCACTCTGCTTAGTGAAGGTGGCACCATGGACCACTAGTTTGGCACACTGATGTGTGCTGTCTTGGAGATTTTGGGCATAATTGTAGAAGGCCTTGGCATTGTCTTCAGCCTGTGAGGCTATCTTAACCTTGTAATTGGCCTTGTTGGACTTAATTCATTCTCTTAGTTTCCTGTTTAGTTTAATAAGAGAGCACCTATCATTACGGGAGTTGTCTTCCTGATTTTAGCCATAGCTTTTTCCTTATTGTTGTATACCCTACTAAAGTTAAAATTCTACCAGTGTGGTTTGGTTTTACAGTTTGTTTTGGGCTTACTTCTAGTAGGTAGAGCAGCCTCCATGCAGCCATTTACAGGTTTGTATAAACTCTCAGTGAATAATTATGTATAGGTTGTTGTGAACTTGGGGTTGGGAAGGGTATTGACCTTTGATAAACTATCACTTAATAGGGTGTAGTTTGCTTTGGAATAGTTCCTAACTGCTACAGGGTTTGCTGGGATTACCAAGTTGATTTTTATTTCAAAGAAGAGAGTTTTGTGGTCCACCCTTACCATTAGATGTGACACTGGGGGAGGTGTAGCACTCTACTGTATTGGTGAGCACCAGGTGCAGTATGCTTGAAATTCTCATGAGTGTGTGCACTATCTGGTCAAGGATATTTGCCTTAATAAAGTCCAGGAATCATTGTTCCTGGGAATATGAGCCAGTGCATTTTTCCCAAGCTATAAAGGGGTAGTTAATGTCTCCAAATAATAGGGTAGTTGGTTTAATGGTGAGTGTCTCCAGTAGGTCTAGGTATGAGCCATGGTAATCTAGGGATATAGAGGGAGACCTATAGCTTGCTAGGATATGGTATGGGACTTTGGTGATTTGTAAGTGGATACATTCCAATGCATCATTTTGTTTGATCAACATAGTTATGCTAGTTGCTAATTTAGATTGAGACTCCTCCACCTTTTGTTCCTGTGTGTGCAGCTGATGGTCTAAATCTGTGGAAGGCACTGAAGCCATGCACTGATCGAGTACTTTCTGTGGATTGGAAATGACAAAGATATCTATATTCTTCAGAGTAAGGAGAGCTTGTTGGGTATGGAGTTTCTTATTTAGGCTCCTAACATTGAGAAATAGCACTTTCAGGTGTCTTTGGGTTTTATTTGCTATGTTGGTAGGTTTGTCAATTTGGCATTGGCTAAAAAGGCTTTAAGGGGATGGATATAATTTTAGCCATGATTCAGAGGCCTAGGGGAAACAGGTACAGACTATCCTTTGCAGAGCAACACGGTCTGCTGAACATGTCCTTCTATGCTGATGAACATTGAATCCCCCTGGAAAGACACCAAAAACTAAGTCAATTATTGATGTCAATCATGTTTTGTTCATACTGTGGCATCATCCTTGGTGAAGGTACAATGCTTCTGAATGCAAGCCACATACCTGCCTGAGACACATTTTCAAACAGAGAGATCAACAATGTCTCTCTTCATGTAGCCTAGGAAGTATGTCTCAGGTCATTAACTCCCCCATGGACTATGATAGAATCATAGTGTTATCTCAGGCATGTTGACATGAGTACATACATAACTTGGCAGATCCTAGCTCTAGTTAAGTAACTAACTGTTATATTCTCCATGTTCAAACTGGTGAGTGGGGAATCTGTGTCATACAATGGAGTCCCTCTATTTCAAGAGTCCTGGGTAATCTGTTGATTTATGGGCTTTGCTCTTGGGGCAACAATGGTTATAGGAGTATGTGCTGTGTGCGGTGTTTGGTGTTGCTTTTGGTAAGGGCTTTAGAGATTGCTGAGAACAGGCATTACCTTTTAGAGGCTTAGGAGGTCTTTGACATTTGTGACTATTGCTTTTTACTGTCCATCATAGGTTGGTCTACATGTGTGGTGGCTATTATGTGTGTGTTCTTGACAACCTTGTTTGTACATGAGATTTTTGTCTCGAGTGAAACTATGTATGTGCATCTCTTGTATACTGTGTTTGCTTTTTTTTAAGGATTAAGTGAACATGAGACAATTGTTACATTGTCTCAAGATGTCCATATCTTCCAAACTAGCTATGGAGACATTTGGAAATTGCTTACCCATATTGTCCAGGTCTGCATTTGGGTGGGCTACTGTTCTTCATAGACTGTGTTATATAGAGGTCTCTGGAGTTTGCACTACACTAGGTTAGCTTGTGCTAAGATTTGATAGTAGTGTTATTTAATGTTCAAATTAGCTGCTCAAATTTTTTCTCTGCACAGTGGCTTTGTTTTAGCCATATTAAGTTACAGGTTTCAGTTCTAAAGGAAGTTTTATGCATAACATTTATTTTCTGGGCATTGGTGTCAGTACAGGGCACAAAGGCTAATCTCTTGATGCAGTAACACCAAGAAAGACTGCTTGCAAGAGTCATGCTACAACAAAACTTAAACTACATTGATAAGGATATTTTGAGTATTAGGGACCAGTAGAATGATTTAAAAACAACATAAAATATAAAACAAAAAATAAAGCAGTAACACTCTAAACAGTTAACTGAAGTGCAAAACAATAAAATAAATCTCTTATTTGTCAATGATTACAACTATTGTAAGGAATACTTACTGACAACATTGCTATTCTTGCACTTTTAATAGCTTTACTGTTCACAAAATATTTACATTTATCTGTCTTATGCTTTTTAAGTTTATTTTTCAGAAAATGATCTGAAATGCAAACCATGTGTAGTCTGCAAGAAGTGTGACATTCCACACCACATAGGTGTTAATGAGTCAACTGTGCAGGTACAAATACATAAGCATAATGCAAACATAGGCAGTGGCACTGATATATTTGTTAAGTGACAGTTTGTGTGTGTGTGTGTGTGTGTGTGTGTGTGTGTGTGTGTGTGTGTGTGTGTGTGTGTGTGTGTGTGTGTGTGTGTGTGTGGCATACACAAATATTCTAGATGTCAAAATACTGTCATCATCATGCTTGCTTGGGACTGTCCAGCTTTTCTAAGGTTTACAATTCCATTCCATTTATATGATGCTGTGGTGTCACTCACTAACCACGTAGCATTGCTCATCTCATTTTCATATACATTTTAAGTGTAGCATTACTTGTTTTTCTTACAATATGTTTAGAATAAACATTGTACTCATGGGATGTCAGCATGACACATTACTTCCACATAATAATACATTCTAATGGAAATGGAAATGTCATATTTACACCTCAACATAAATGTGAAGGCACACATTGTCTGAGTCTGTGATTCATGTTAGAGTAAAGTCTGTATGGCAGTTGGGTTGTACTAGAGGGCAGATTCCTAAAGATATGTTCTTAATGTCACTGTTCCTT
Source organism: Protopterus annectens (assembly GCF_019279795.1). NCBI lineage: Eukaryota > Metazoa > Chordata > Ceratodontiformes > Protopteridae > Protopterus > Protopterus annectens. The sequence goes on from NC_056730.1 coordinate 625,274,127, forward strand.
ACACTGTACTATGTCATTTGGAATAGAGTAGTTTGTCAGTGCTGTATGTCAGAGTGGCATGAAATACTTTTCTTGAGCTGTAATGATATGTTTGTCTATGACTGTACTCATGTGTGCTTTGTATGAATACTGCTAGCTGATATGTCAGTAAATTAATGGTTAATTAAAAAGACTGGCTATTGACAAATGCAACATATGGAGAAACAAGGGCAGCTTGTATAATTTCTGTAGATGTGCATTGATAATGTACATCTATATCCTACTTTATGAGCAACATTTCTTAGTATACAGTATGCCATGGCTGGTTGTGCCGAAATTGCTGATTATGTGTTCTTTGTGCTGAGTTATTCTTCATAAACTGAGGAATATTTGCACATTACTTGGTGAACTGCAATATTTGTGCAGAACTCGGCACATCGAGCTGGATTCTATGAACTTTATAGGATCTGATCCAGTGTGTTTCAACTTTAACAAACATTAAAATACTAATTCCCTCGGATTCAATAAACAATTTTTTCCATGCATGAACAGTGTAGCCGCTCCTGCACTGAATATGGCTGCCGAGCGATCCGGTAAACTACTGTTTTGACAAGCACAAGCCTGCATACACTATTCCTGCACGGACACCACTGCATAATGCTAATTACCTGATTTTCTTGTGAAAAAACATGCAAATGAAGTGAATTAATGATTCAGCAAACAGGCAGGCATCCATGCAAGAATAGTGTTAGTTGTAGAAATCTGCAAAAATTAAAATGGAGGCATGACAGCTCAAATAAAAGCATGTATTATAATCTTTAGGCATGCCAATGGCCAAATATATGGCCATTGGCATGGAAAAGTGTTTAATTTTTCTAAAAATAAAGTTTATTTCAGTGGAGCTCAAACAGAATTGTGCCGAAAATAGAAAAAAAAAGTGAAAACACAATTTTAAAGGAAATCTGCATTTTGCCATTATAGTATATGGCATGTAGAAAAAAAAACAATACCAGAGAACAGTGGTTGCTAAGGGGAAAGGCTCTGGGGTAGTTCAGTAACTGTGGACTACGGCAGTGGGATATGCAAATGAGGGGAAATTTACTGAATCACAAAAATATTATAAGTGCCAAACTTCATCTAACCATGTACGTGCTGTAACATGATCGTGTAAGCAGGAGGAGCAACAGACATGAAAAGGGAGTATGTCATGCTTGGTGTAAGCACATTGGAGCTCCACAGCTCCAAGATAAGCTTAGCTAAGGACAGCTGTGCAAGGGTGTGTCTGAGGCTGTATTGACTTATTCCATGAAATGAAGAGTGTATTTGCATCCAGGAAGGGCCATTTTTCAGTGTTTACATAAGCTAAACAGGTTTGCGTAGCACACATTGGGTCCAAAACAAACAAACCCCGCCCCCCAGAAATAGCAGGACTGTTTACATTTGGCCATCGGGTTTGCACGGCGTGCCTTGGGGCTTTAAAGGGGAGGAAATGGGAAGAGAAAAAAGGTAAAAAAAGGGAAATAGTAGAATAAAAGCAATCAAGTACAAATTACATAGCTAGCAGGTGGAGTGCATCATAGTCAGCCAATCATACAGACAGCATCTGCAGCACAACAATATAAATTATGGAAACACCTTACAGTCTGCTTTTCCCTACAAACTCTGCACCATTGGTGTACATATGCGGGGGAATTTTAACTGTAAAAATGTTAGGGGTTCCCATTGCTTTGATCCATCAGTATGTGCTAGAAGTTGAAGGCAGTGAGGAGGATAATGCTGACAACTGCCACAGACCGAGGAGGAGGAGGAGAAGAGTGTTCAGACCCAGGGTAACTTATCAGGGGCTACATGATCTGGAGATAGAGTGCTACAGGCTGGACAGAGACATACTGCAGCAAATCATCAAGCTATGCCAGCCTCAACTCAGACCCAGAGCCAACAGAGGGGAACCCATCCCAGTGGATACAAAGGTATGTGTAAGCCTTAAGAATACTAGCTACAGGTACTTTCCAAAGACTGACTGGGGACATCATGGGGGTCTCACAGGCATCTGCATCCAGAGTACTTCACCAGTTCCTGGATGCCATGCTACCACATGACAGTGAGCAGATTTACTTCCCCAACACCCATGAGGAGAGGACCAGCAATATGTGTTGCTTCCATCATATAGCAAAATACCCAGAGGTACTGGGTGTGATAGACTGCACGCACATCCACATCAAAGCATCAACCAGTGAACAGGGTAGGGTCTACATAAACCACAAGGGGTTCCCCTCCATCAACTGCCAGGTTATGTGCAATGCACAGGGCATTATCATGAATGTGTGTGCTGACAGCCCTGGAAGCTACCACGACTCCCACATCTGGCATTCATCACAGCTGATACCAGGAATTTGCCAGTGGGGGCATCCCCTATGGCCATCTGGTGGGGGATGCTGACTATGTGCTGGAGCCGTGGATGATGACACCCATCAGAAATGCACACATATCCACTCAAGAACATGATAATGAGGCACACAAACAAACCAGGATTATTACAGAGCATGTGGTTGGGATGCTCAAGTCATGGTTCCACTGCCTTGACATATCTAGTGGAACCTTGCAGTACACTCCAACCAAATGTGCACACATGTTCATAGTATGTGCCATGCTACACAATATGATCCTGTGGAAACAGCTGCAGCAGGAACAGCACAGGGAAGGGCCACATAGCCCACCACCATTGCCAAGGTCCCCACAGACGCAGAGGGACTCAGAGGAGGAGGCCCCTAAGCCTGCTCCTGTAGGCAGATGGAGGCATGCCCAGTATGCTCAGGTTTTGGCAAAGAGGCAATGCAGAGCACACACAGTGACACTGTATGGACCCCAGGGACTGACATCTCTCTCTGACTCACACACATAGTAAAATGGATGACACACACATCATATTACCTATAACTTACTGTGTATAGACAGTGTGCTGTGTGCATCCAACATAGGTGGCCCTCAAGCACCGTCCTCACAACTACTGCAGGCACAAGGTAAGTCAGTCATCTTAACAATAAATTAATGGATTAATATGTTTTGTTAGCATATCTATGGTAATGCTGCAAGCATGCAAGGGACTGGGGTAGTCTACTGGGATAGCAGCAGACAACTGACAACTATGTTGGACACCAGAAATGCAGTAGTACTCAAGGTGGCAAATCCCACTGCATTATTTGTCTGGGGACAACTAACTGGGGGGGGGTCATAGGTCACAGGCACGGTTGTCAGTGTGGGGGTCCCATACCCACCCCTCACACCCATACAGCAAGTCAGCTGTAGAAAACCAGAGAAAATGTCTGGTAAAAACTCAGAAATGACAGCAATGTTGAATTATTCCCCTACAGACTCACACAGTGATAGCACAGCAGGTCTCACAGTTGCATTAAGGCTATGAAGGGTAAGACATTTGAAACTCAAATGTATGCCATTACAATCTAGCCTGTGGTCTTTACTAATATGCCTCTAGTCCCAAAGATAGGGCACAATGGCATGGTAAATAGAACCAAAATGTAAAGCAAATATCAGCACAGTCTGTGCAAATGTGTACAGTTGACAGGTCTGCTCACCCCCCCCCCATATACCCACAGAAATGCAGTAATATGTATGTTTGCAGGGAAATAGCAGCATAACACACATTGGCAGGGCTGTCCCAATAAACATTAAATCATGTTACATGTCCACAATGTGCAGGGGTCAATGAGCTATGTGGATGTGTGGTTAATAATCTCAGGATCTGGCAAGCACGTTCTCCTGGCAGTTGTCTGGTAGTGCCCTAGGTACAGGCTGTCTGTCACAGAGCCATGTGCAGATAACTGCAGTGCCAACTGTTATGCATGTCAGTGATACCTACTCCTCTGCCACTGACATACCTGGAAGTCACAGTGCTATATGGAATATACTACACATATAATGGCCTTTTTGAAGGCTGTGTAGCCAAGGTGCTAAGGCTTTTGTGAATATAGTGCTTTTTGGTGCTGTTGT